>NW_023186863.1:0-2569 GCF_002007445.2 Ailuropoda melanoleuca | reverse complement strand
CCCAGAAACAAAATGTGGTGGAATGGGCAAATTAGGACCTGTGGTGGCACATGAAATGTTGAAAGTGTTATATCTATGAGCAAATCATTCTGGGTCAGGGAAGTAAAAGCACATGTCCATGAAGTAGGGTATGTGGGAAGTCAAGATTATCTTGCATTCCTTTGAATTGAGAGTGTCAATACATGAGGTGGGCATGGATGTAGATTTCATATCAGAATCATTCCAGCTCATGGAAGAATTGCCTGTCAACTTGTTCTCCATCTGACCTGCTGGGAAGAACTGAAATGAAGCCATGCAGCGCCCACCATTTGGAGAAATACAAGGTTAACTCTACATTCCTTAGAAGACAAGTTAATAGAGAAAAATATAATATTGTCTACACCATTCTTCCCCCAAGAAAACACGTTTCAATNCATTCTTCCCCCAAGAAAACACGTTTCAAATGCAGGGAAATGAGATGTCATAGATATGCACATTAAGAGCATACATTGGAGTTTGTTTGCTTGTTTAGAAAACTAACATTCTTAATAGCATAAAAATGGATAATGCTCTATAAGTCCAGAGCAGAAAGTGACAAGGAGAAGAAAAATTGAGAAGAAATGTAGCAGGTGGTACAAAAAGACAATAGGGTAAGATATAAAGGCATTGCGATAAGATTAAAAATGACTTAATTTGAAATAAAGATATAATAACAGAGCTAAGAAGGACCTTTGGTAAGGCAAATAAATAGAACTGCAGAGTGAAATCACTGTTATGAGGAAAGGACATTTTATTTTATTTGTTTAATTTTTTAAATTTTTTATTATGTTATGCTAGTCACCATACAATACACCATTAGTTCCATGATTCATCGTTTGCATATAACACCCAGTGCTCCGTGCAATATGTGCCCTCCTTAATACCCATCACCGGGCCAGCCCATCCCCCCACGCCCCTCCCCTCTGAAACCCTCAGTATGTTTCCCAGAATCCATAGTCTCTTGTGGTTCATTCTCCCTTCTGTCTACCCCCCTTCATTCTTCCCTTCCTTCTCCTACCCATCTCCCTGCTATTCCTTATGTTCCACAAATGAGTGAAACCATATGATAATTGTCTTTCTCTGCTTGACTAATTTAACTTAGCATAACCTCCTCCAGTCCCATCCATGTTGCTGCAAATGTTGGGTAATCGCTCCTTCTGATGGCTGAGTAATATTCCATTGTATATGTGGACCACATCTTCTTAATCCAGCCATCTGTTGAAGGGCACCTCGGCTCCTTCCACAATTTAACTATTGTGGACAATGCTGCTATGAACATTGGGGTGCATAAGGCACTTCTCTTCACTACGTCTGTATCTTTGGGGTAAATACCCAGTAGTGCAATTGGTGGATCATAGGGTAGCTCTATTTTTAACTTTTTAAGGGACCTCCACACTGTTTTCCAAAGTGGTTGTACAGACTTGCATTCCCACCTACAGTGTAAGAGGGCTCCTCTTTCTCTGCATCTTTGCCAACATCTGTTGTTTCCTGGGTTGTTCATTTTAGCCATTCAGACAGGTGTGAGGTGGTATGTCATTGCAGTTTTGATTTTTATTTCCCTATGCCAAGTGATGTTGAGTATTTTTTCATGTGTCTGTTAGCCCCTTGTATGTCTTCTTTGAACAAATGTCTGTTCATGTCTTCTGCCCATTTCTTGACTGGATTATTTGTTTTGTGGTGTTAGTTTGGTAAGTACTTTATAGATATTGGTTACAAGCCCTTTAACTGATAAGAAATTTGCAATTATTTCTCCCAATTGTTAGGTTGCCTTTGGTTTTGTTGACAGATGTTTCCTTTGCTGTGCAAAAGCTTTTATCCTGATGAAGTCACAATAGGTCATTTTGGGATTTGTTTCCCTTGCCTTTGGAAGTGTATCTATAGCAAGAAGTTGGTGCAGTGGAGGTCACAGAGGTTGCTGCCTGTGTTCTCCTACAGGATTTTGATAGATTGCTGTCTTACATTTAGGACTTTCATTCATTTTGAATCTATTTTGTGTATTGTGTAAGAAAGTATTCCATTTTCATTCTGCTTGTGGCTGTCCAATTTTTCCAACACCATTTGTTGAAGAGACTGTCTTTTTTCCACTGAGTATTCTTTCCTGCTTTGTCAAAGATTAGTTGACCATAGAGTTAAGGGTCCATTTCTGGGTTCTCTATTCTGTTCCATTGATCTGTGTGTTGTTTTTGTGTCAGTACTTGATGATTGATGATTACAGCTTTGTCTTGATGATTACAGCTTTGTAATACAGTTTGGAGCCTGGAATTGTGACGCCTCCAGCTTTGGTTTTCTTTTTCAACATTCCTTTGGCTATTTTGAGACTTTGTGGTCCAATAGAAATTTTAGGATTGTNCTTTGTGGTCCAATAGAAATTTTAGGATTGTTTGTTCCAGCTTTGAGAAAAATGCTGATGGCATTTTGATAGGGATTGCATTGAGGTGTAGATTGCTTTGGGTAGCGTAGACATTTTAACAATATTTTTCCCTCCAGTCCAAGAGCATAGAACGTTTGTCTATTTCTTTGTGTCTTTCTCAATTTTTTTTCATAAGTGTTC
>NW_023186862.1:1412-1577 GCF_002007445.2 Ailuropoda melanoleuca | reverse complement strand
TACTCATCATCTTGACCATTGTTGCTCTGAATTCCATTTCTGATAATTGGGATACATCCATATGTGTTAATACTGTGGCCGAGGCCAATTCTGTGGCCGAGGCCACAGACTCATTATCTTTTTTTTGCTGGGGGGGGGGACTTTTTCTTCTCGTCATTCTGATGA
>NW_023186862.1:0-1380 GCF_002007445.2 Ailuropoda melanoleuca | reverse complement strand
TGTCCAGAGCCCAAATTACTGACTGGGACCCAGGCCGTGCGCCCTTGTTTTATAGAGATCTTAGGGATGTGGGCTTCTTCTTTAAAGATTTTATTTATTTATTTGAGAGAGAGAGACAGACAGTCAGCAAGAAAGGGAACCCAAGCAAGTGAGTGGGAGAGGAAGAAGCAGGCTCCCCGCGGAGAAGCCCAATGAGGGACTCCTTTCCGGAACGTTGTGATCACACCCTAATCCGAAGACACGTGCTTGGTGACTGCGCCACTCAGGCGCCCTGGGTTGTGGGCTTCTTGATTTTTCAGCCTGCCTTCTGGGGGAGGGGCCTGCCACGCCAGTACTCAGGAAACCCTGTTTGGGTAGAGTCTCCATGTCCCCTGTGAGGGGGATGGGGATGGGCACCTTGTGAGCCAGTATTTCTCGGCTTTTGTTCTCTGGCAGCTTTCCCTGGTGGTCTGCTGTGCCTCTTCTGAGAGTCAGAGCAGCAGCGGCTGAAATTCAGCCTCTGTCACAGAATAGAGGGATTGCGGCCCGTTCTCCACTGATGTTCTGGCCACTTTAACTCTGTTTCTGTTGGTGCTGCTCAACCCTGCAGCATCTCGGGCAGTGCGCCCCACACCCGGCGTCACAGCCCTCACTTCCAGGGCCGTCGCGTCTCTGTCCTTTGTGTTTCTAACCACGCCAGTCGCTAGTCGCCAGCCGCCCCACACATGCTCCTGGAGCTCCTGGTCTCAGTCTGGATCCAGTGAGCACACCGGAGTTCCGGAGCTCCGTGTGATGCTTGGTGGCGAGTGCTCCAGGCTCACAGTCTCAGTCTGCTGTCTCGAGGGTGCAGGTCCACGGTCCGCCCGCTCCCTGGTGCAGGTGGCCCGCCAGCCACCAGCCACCAGCCGCCCCCTGCACGCTCCCAGAGCTCCCGGTCTAAGTCTGGATCCAGTGAGCACACCGGAGTTCCGGATTTCCGTGAGATGCTTGGTAGCGCGCGCCCCTGGCTCACGGTCTCAGTTTGCTGTCTCAAGGGTGCGGTTCCACGGTCTGCCTACTCCCCCATGCAGGTGGCTATCGCTTCCCAGGCCCGGACACGGCGGCACCCTCCCCCTTCTGTTTATCTTCCAATATCTGTGCGCGGTTTCATGGCTCCCCGCTTCGTACCTCAATACTCAGCGCTGNGCTTCGTACCTCAATACTCAGCGCTGGAGATGTTCATTTGTAGAGATCCGGATGTATCTTCCTGCATCTCAGGCTGATTCTGTGGGTGTTCCTCTGTTCATCTTCTTTATGCATCCCAACCTCGGATGAGGTGGAACTCACCCCAATGTCTGGGCCAAGCACCCACAACAGAGTCTTGTCCAACCTGCTCTGTAATCTTTACCTTGTCAGAGATCA
>NW_023186861.1:0-1694 GCF_002007445.2 Ailuropoda melanoleuca | reverse complement strand
CTAGGGGGTTATTTTTTTTGCCAATAACACTCTCAAAATATCCAATTGGGTGTTTCTGGATCATGGGATTTTTTTGGGGGGTCCTTTCTGGACCCAGGCTCCTTACTTCCTATGACACCTCTGAGGCCTCATGGTCGCCTTTCAGCTGGCAGAAGAGGGAAAGGTAAAAGAAGCCTGTCTGTAAATGCACACTTTCTTAGTTTAAGTCCAGGAATCGGGGGATAAAAATGGGACTGGCACTACCNATGGGACTGGCACTGCTCACTATTACCACTAGTGACCCACCTGCAAAATTTTGCTTCCTGTCCCCACAACCTTATTTTCTATTGGCCTAGGGGTCTCAGTTCCAAAGGGAGGAATGTTTCCACCAGAAGACACAATGATGATTCAATTGAACTGGAAGTTAAGGCTGTCATCTGGCCACTCTGGACTCCTCATGGCTCTGAATCAACAGACAAAGAAGGGACTTATGTTCTTGGTTAGAGTGACTGATCCTGACTACCAAGGGAAATTTGGACTGCTACTTCAGGTGAGGAAGAGCATGTCTGGAATATGGGGGATACTTTAGGGCATCTCTTAGGATCACCATGCCCTGTGATTAAGGTCAGTTAACTACAGCTTGACTCAGGTAGGACTGCTAATGGTCCAGACTCTTTAAGAATGTCAGTGTGGGTTATCCCATCAGGTAAAGATCCACAACCTGTTGAAGTGCTTGCTGAAGACAAAGGGGATATGGAATGGGTAGTGGAAGATAGTTATAAATACCAACTACAACTAGGTGACCAGTTACAGAAACAAAGACTGAAATTGTCATGAGTATTTCTTCCTTCATTTGTAATAAATATGTGTGTGTATGTGTATAATACATACTTCTTTCTTATCTTCTTTCTTATCTCTTTATCATGCCACATAAGATATATTGACCTGTATTTAAGTACTGTTAATTTTATATTGTGCTATTAGTTATGGAATATCAAGGAGAAGAGTGAAAATCACTCAAAGACTTTGCATTCTTCTGGGGACAAGGCTAGTGCTTTTGCTTGTACACACAGTTATATCATTTCAGGCAGAGTTATTACTTTGTTATTGTTTTTATCTGGAGATGGAGTTTAGTTTAAAGATATGCATATGTGCCAAGTTGATAAGCAATGGATTTGTGATGGTTAATTTTATGTGTTAACTTGGGTGGGCCACAGTGCCAGATATTTGGTCAAACGTTACTCTGGATGTTTCGGTGAAGGTGTTTTTTGGATGAGATTAAAATTTAAATCAATGGACTTGGAGTAAAGCAGATTATCAACCATAATGTGGGTGGGCCTCATCTGATCAGTTGATGGCATGAATGGAACAAACACTAACTGCCTTCAAGCAAGAGGGAATTCTGCAGCAGAGGCTTTTGGACTTGAGCTGCAACATTAGCTCTTTCCTGAGTTTCTAGTGTGCCAGCCTCTCCTATTAGATTTTGGACTCACCAAGCCTCCACAATTACGCAAGCCAATTCTTTTTCTGCTCGTATTCTACTAGCCAAGACTCTGCCACATCTCCATAAGTGATTGCAAAGGAGGATGGGAATATAGTTTGCTTTCTGTTTGAAAAGATGAGGAATCACTTTGGTGAACAAGCAGTCAATCTCTGCCACACCAAGAACTTGGAGGTACATTTACAAGACAACTGGTCCATTCTCCTATGATACT
>NW_023186860.1:1353-2175 GCF_002007445.2 Ailuropoda melanoleuca | reverse complement strand
TTTGAAGATAGCCACCTTCTTCCTACTGTGTCCTCACATGGTTGTCCCTCTATGCATGTATGTCCCTGGTGTCTCTTCTTTTGTTAAGAACACTAGTCCTTTTAGATTGGGACCCACTCTTATTACGTTATTTAATCTTAATTATGTTCTTACGAGGCCTCCTTTCCAAATATAGTCACATTGGGAATTAGAGTTTCAACATAAGAAATTTGGTGAATGCAATTAAGTCCATAACAACCAGATCAAAGGAAATATATTACCAAGAATTCCATGCTTGTTTCTTATTCCTTTCATAAATTTCCTTATTGTGCCTTTATTTCTTCCCCTTAAACTCTAGCAAAGCTTCAAGTGACTTTTATTCAAGAAAGTTAAGTTAAGTAGGTCAGTAAGTTACTGGCATATTTTCTTCACTGGTCTGTACGAATTCCCTCTGTTATTTGCTTGATTGATTGAGTGATGGATTGATTGATTCCATTTTATTCCCCTTCACCTCCCATAAGGAATGATTCTAATGTTTTAACAGATGTCTTTTTATATACCTTCTAGCAAAATTGATACTGTTTTATGTTAATCAATTTACATAAATATTGTGCTGTGTATCTTGTTACCTTTTTTTCACTGAAAACCAGGTTTTTAAGATCTGCTTCTGGGGGCGCCTGGGTGGCAGAGCGGTTAAGCGTCTGCCTTCGGCTCAGGGCGTGATCCCAGCGTTATGGGATCGAGCCCCACGTCAGGCTCCTCTGCTATGAGCCTGCTTCTTCCTCTCCCACTCCCCCTGCTTGTGTTCCCTCTCTCGCTGGCTGTCTCTATCTCTGTCTTATA
>NW_023186860.1:472-1333 GCF_002007445.2 Ailuropoda melanoleuca | reverse complement strand
AAATAAAAAATCTTTAAAAAAAAAAAAAAAGATCTGCTTCTGTTTCTATGTGTGCCTCTAACCTGTGTTTCTTTTTTTATTTTATTCTTTTATTTTTTTTAATTTTTTTATATGTTACCTTAGTCACCATACAGTAAATCCTTAGTTTTTGATGTAGTGTTCCATGATTCATTGTTTGTGTATAACACCCAGTGCTCCATGCAGTATGTGCCCTCCTTAATACCCATCACCGGCCTATCCCAATTCCCCACCCCCTCCCCTCTGAAGCCCTCAGTTCGTTTCCCAGAGTCTATAGTCTCTGGTGGTTCATTCCCCCTTCCGTTTACCCCCGCCCTTCATTCTTCCCTTCTCCTACCGATTTCCCTATTTCTTATGTTCCATAAATGAGTGAAACCATATGATAATCATCTTTCTCTGCTTAACTTATTTCATTTAGCATAATCTCCTCCAGTCCCATCCATGTTGATGCAAATGTTCGGTAATAATTCCTTCTGATGGCTGGGTAGTGTTCCATTGTTTATATGGACCATATCTTCATTATCCATTCGACTGTTAAAGGGCATCTCGACTCCTTCCACAATTTAGCTATTGTGGACAATGCTGCTATGAACATTGCAGTGCATATGGCTCTTCTCTTCACTACGTCTGTATCTTTGGGGTAAATCCCCAGTAGTGCAATTCCTGGGTCATAGGGTAGCTCTATTTTTAACTTTTTGAGGGACCTCCACACTGTTTTCTAAAGTGGCTGTACCAACTTGCATTCCCACCAACAGCGTAAGAGGGTTCCCCTTTCTGCACATCTTCTCCAACATCTGTTGTTTCTTGCCTTGTCCATTTTTGCCATTCTAACTGGCGTAAGGT
>NW_023186860.1:0-281 GCF_002007445.2 Ailuropoda melanoleuca | reverse complement strand
TCTTTATAGATCCTGGATACCAGCCTTTTATCTGTAGTGACATTTGCAAATATCTTCTCCCATTCCGTGGGTTGCCTTTTAGTTTTTTGACTGTTTCCTTGGCCGTGCAGAAGTTTTTATCTGGATGAAGTCCCACAAGTTCATTTTTTTCTTTTTTTTTTCCTCTTGCCTTTAGAGATATTTCATGAAAAAAGTTGCTGTGGCCGATGGCAAAGATGTTACAGCCTATGTTCTCCTCTAGGATTTTGATGGATTCCTGTCTCACATCGAGGTCTTTCATC
>NW_023186859.1:0-528 GCF_002007445.2 Ailuropoda melanoleuca | reverse complement strand
TATTACAGGCAGGAAAACTGGGGCTTAAAATCTGGAGATAATCTGATTCTAAATCCAGGATGGCAATGATATCCGGTCAAATGAGCGGTCTTTGAAGGACAGGGATCATGCTGTGATTTCTACAGCAGAGGGCTGGGTCCTGAGATGGCCTGCAGGGCTCTACAGATCTTCCTATGTGCATGTGAGCATGGGAATATTTCTTAAGGAGAGCTCCACAGCTCTGATCAGACATTGGACAGGGTTGNGATCAGACATTGGACAGGGTTCAAACCCAAAATAGGTTAAGAGATAACTGGCCTAGAAGATGGGAAGCTATACAGCATACAGCTTTATTTTTATTTATTTTTATTTTTAAGTAATTAATCTCCATACCCACATGGGGCTCGAACTCCCAGCCCCAAGATCAAGAGTTGCACACTCCACTGGCAGAGCCAGCTAGGTGCCCCCCGATTAGGACTTTAAATCCTTGTTGACTTCAGGCAACCAGCCATCAGCACACATATTTTCAGTACTGAGACTGCATGGATG
>NW_023186858.1:302-1432 GCF_002007445.2 Ailuropoda melanoleuca | reverse complement strand
CCCCGTGTGGGTTCTTTGGCCAGGGGAATATAGACAAAGTGGCGGTGTGCCAGTTCCGAGCCTGCACCTGACGCGACGGCACATCTTTATTACAGGAGACGGGTTTCTCAGCCGAAACACAACAAAAATAAGACTGGACCCAAAAACCAAAGGCACAGCCAAACCCGTATTATAGCTACAGCTAAAACTGAAACATNAGCTAAAACTGAAATACCACACCAACACAAAACAGCCACAAGAGCCTCTCTAAACACACGGAAGACCCTGCTTATATAGAGAAAGTGCCTGCTTGGTTCCCACTCCGGTCCAATATGCTAATGAGGAAAAGAAAAAAGCTTCACCCCGATTGGTTGAAAACGCCACGTCCTGATTGGCCAGAAGGGCTTCATCCTGATTGGTCAGAAGGGGTTCATCCTGATTGGTCGATATTGGCAAGCAACTCAGGCAGCTCACTGGCGCCTTTTGGAGCCAGGGTACCCTGTTTTAAGTCAGGCTTGTAGATGGGGTACATCCTGGCCTCATCCTTACCCCGCTTTGTGAGAGGGGAGGCTTAACAGTAACAGTAAACGGGAAGTGTTTTAGGTGCATAATGTTTTCCACGTGGGGCTTGTTCCCATGGTCCCTGTCTCTTTCTGCTTGCATCTCTCGTGTTCACAAATTTGCTTATTATATGCCACTGAGATTTGGGGTGGTTCGTGCAGGATAGGTGTGGTAATAGTTGACTAATATACCAGCTATCAGGGAGCAAGGCCCTGAGTCTTGGCCACACACAGCAGATGAAGTTTCAACTAAGAGAAGGCAGAATTTGAAGAAACTTAATTGCAGCCATTCCCTATCCCCTTCTCCTTACTTTCTACAATTATAGACACCAAAAATGAAATCCCTACATGTCCAGAATTTTTTTTACATCCAGGGGTGGCCACTTGATCTAGTCCTAGCCAATGATACATAGGTATAGTTTTGCAAGGGACTCCTAAGAAAACTTGTGCTGTCTTGCTAAAAAGAAAAGGAACTTCTATTACTGCCCTCTCCCTTCTTCCTCCCTCAAAGGCGCTGGGGATGCTTGAGTCCAAAGCACCCAACTTAAAACCAGAAGGCATGTAGCATGAGGTTAAAAAGCCATTGGGGGG
>NW_023186858.1:0-203 GCF_002007445.2 Ailuropoda melanoleuca | reverse complement strand
AGCCTGCTTCTTCCTCTCCCACTCCCCCTGCTTGTGTTCCCTCTCTTGCTGGCTGTCTCTATCTCTGTCAAATAAATAAATAAAATTTAAAAAAAAAAGCCATTGGCTTAAGGAAGGCAGGGTAGGAAGATGGAAAAAACCTGGATGCTTGATGATGTTGCTGAGTAACTAAACCAGCACCAGCAAATGCCTATCTCCAATCT
>NW_023186857.1:405-606 GCF_002007445.2 Ailuropoda melanoleuca | reverse complement strand
TTCCCTGTAGTTTTCTCTTTTCCAGAAGATCTGTGTCTTTTGAAAATGTGAAACAAAGCAACATGGGAGAAAACTATTTTTTTTTCTTTTCCTTTTCCTTTTTCTTCTTCTCTTTCTTGCTTGTTTTTCTTTCTTTCTGGTCTTAGGACACAATTTTGCTTACCATTCATTTATAAGTTTGAATAAATGACACAAGGAATG
>NW_023186857.1:0-176 GCF_002007445.2 Ailuropoda melanoleuca | reverse complement strand
CTCCTTGCTCAGCCGGGAGCCTGCTTCTCCCTCTGCCTCCTGCTCGCCCTGCTTGTGTGCTCTCTCACGTGTTCTCTCTCTCTCTGATGAATAAATAAAATCTTAAAAAAAAAGAAGTTCCACCTAAATGGAGACAGGCATATCAACAATAGAGTAAATGATCAACAAATACAGCT
>NW_023186856.1:525-2065 GCF_002007445.2 Ailuropoda melanoleuca | reverse complement strand
TTCTTGTGCTCGTGTGATCACAGGTGTGATTGTGTTCACACTCACACACACTACTGAAACAATAGTTGACTTGTACGGTGTGTTGATTTCACACTTGACACCTGTTCCAGACGTGCCCACATTTAATCCTCACAACAATGTTTGAGTTGACTTCCATCATTACGTGTGAAGACGCAGCGGTACAGACGGATTAAGGAATGTGGTCAAGTTCACACAGTAAGGTTCAAATGCAGGCAGGCAGTATGACTCCAGGTCCAATCTCTGGAGGAGTGTCTTGACCATTGCTTTTTTTGCAAATTGAGGTCATGTTATGTATACTTTTCTGAATCTCACTCTTTACCTGTTGCAACACATGGCAAAGACCCACCTAACTTACCTCATCCTTTTTAATGGCTGCATGCTATTCCACACCACTGCCATTGCACAGTAGATTCTAATCACTGCCCTATTAGTGGGTATTACCTTTGTGTTGAGATTTTTCCCTATAAGCATGCAACTGAAAAAAATCTGGCACATTTCCTTAGGTAATGGTGCTTCCATTGCTGTGGAAGTTTTTTTAAAAATATAGATAATAACAAAACTGACCTCAGAAAAAATAGAAAATTCGAGAAGAAAAAGTTTAGAAAGACACCTGAAGATGTACTATTTATAAAGGAGCCATGATTACACGAGTAAATGAGTTCATAGTTAGATTCTGATACATAACAGATTATTCCAGTACATAAACACTTTTAAAGACATATGGAAGTATGGGAAATTATCAGTTATGATATCCTGGCTACCTCCAGCCCTTGTGATGTTTTCACACAAATTAGAAAGGCATGCCCCCTCTGGGGGCACACAGCCTTGCCCGTGTTCCACCCCAGGGTGCAGCATGGCCCCTGGAGGACGGGTCTCAGCCCGCCCTGTCCCGCCTGGTAGCTTTTTGGATTTCCCAAAGCACACAGCTCCTCTGAACAGTGCACCCTAACTCTGAAACCATCATAGAAAGACACTTACAGACCAGCCTCATTTATCAATGTAGATATGGCTGTTCCAAACAATGCCTTAGCAAATTCATAGTCGGCAGTGTATCAAAAGAATAAAACTCAGTAATCAAGCAGGGTTTATTTTAAAAAATGAAAACATGGTTTATTTTTTGGAAATTCACCATTTTTTTGGAAATTAACTATATTTTTTTCTCAACCTATAAAAGGGGGAACAAAGTCATATAAAGATCCTGAGAAGACATTTGACAAAACTCAGCAATCATTCACGGTAAACTTTTTAGAAGGAACTAGTTAAATATGACCAGCTTTGTTTCTTTGAAACAAGCAACAATTATCATTCTGAATGATGAACAACTGAAATGATATCCATTAAAATCAGGAACCAGACAAGATAGTTGTTATCTCGGTTATTACTCACCATCTTTGTAAAGTTTTGAAGAATGTACTAAGGGGGCGCCTGGGTGGCACAGCGGTTAAGCATCTGCCTTCGGCTCGGGGCATGATCCCGGAGTCCTGGGATCGAGCCCCACATCAGGCTCCTCCGCTGTGAG
>NW_023186856.1:0-435 GCF_002007445.2 Ailuropoda melanoleuca | reverse complement strand
AAATAAAAAAAGTCTAAAAAAAAAAAAAAAAAGAATGTACTAAGACAAGAAAAATTTAAAAACCAAGACAAAGAGGAAATAAAAGTCCCCTCCCCAGGCATTATGATTCTATACCTAGAAAACCAAAGAGTCTCCAGGAAAGAGAACTCTAGTCTTAGTGAGAAATTTTTATCAGGTGAACAAATCAAAGATAAATAAAAAAAAACATTAGTAGCTATTCTTTGTCTTATAAATAATTTTAATAACAGAAAAATTGTTTGCTGTATGCACATGGATTACCTCATTTAATCCTTGAAGCAGGCCAGGAGGCAGATAAAATTATTATCCCCATTTTTAGGATGATGAGAGAAGGCATTGAGGGGAAAAATGGCTCAGAGATGCAGAGACAGTCCTCCCCCTCCCTCCTCTCCCCTCCACACACCCCCCACTCCCCCA
>NW_023186855.1:274-596 GCF_002007445.2 Ailuropoda melanoleuca | reverse complement strand
ATTACTCAGCTATCAGAAAGAACGAGTTCTCAACATTTGCTGCAACATGGACGGCACTGGAGGAGATAATATTCACATTATTCTTATAGAAACTCCTGAAGCCATGAACTTACTACTGACAAAATATACACTATTTTCCCATCCCAAACACGTTCAAGGGTGCTAAAACCTAATTGTCAGTGTCTATTATTCAGATACCATATGATAACTGAATGATGTATTTTCTCTTTCCCACCATTTTCTTCTTCTCCTTTGAAATATTCCCGCACTCATTTTTTAATATATTCATCTCCCAAACATTTACTGAGTGTCTCCTATGTGC
>NW_023186855.1:0-252 GCF_002007445.2 Ailuropoda melanoleuca | reverse complement strand
CTGGTTTGGAGAAATAATGAAGTGCAAACTACTCACAGACCTTAGAGATTTAAAGTTGCTAAGACAATAGATTCTAAGAGTTGTCATCTAAGGAGAAATTTTCTTCCCCTCACCCTTTGCTTGTTTTGTTTCTTAAATGTGAGAGGACGTAGGTTAACTAAACTTATAGTGGTAATTATTCCACAACAGATGTAAATCAAACCATCATGCTGCACACCTTAAACTTACACAGTGATGTATGTCAATTATTTC
>NW_023186854.1:0-1107 GCF_002007445.2 Ailuropoda melanoleuca | reverse complement strand
TGCCCTGGGAGTGGCGTTGCTGGCTCATGGGATGTGCACACCTATCGTTTTAGCGGACACCCACACCTTATCCTCTGTGGGGCATTCCTGTGAGTGCAGCATGCTGTATTAAGAACATTATTTCCTCATAACCTTCTGGACGCTAACTACCATTCTTATAAACTCTCTTCAGACTTACATTCAGAAAGTGTTTCATTTTTGTTTGGACTTCGTTTCCTCTAGTATTAGTGGGGTTTATTTTCTTATCATAGTTTCATCTCGTGTGGCCTCTCTGAACTCACTGTTCATATCTCTTGCCCATTTTCTTAGGAGTGTGTCTTTTTCCTTATTGATTTGTCGCATTTTTTTTTCATTTGAACATAGACCCTTTGGGAATTTTATGTTAACATTATTACTATCTCACAACATCCTATGTAACATTCTGTTCTCTGTGCAGGATGAGATTTTATTTAAGGGCCTGTTTTGAGGTTCTAAAGCTCAGCAGTTGGGACATAGAGTAAGAATGGCAAGGAATGAGTGATATATGCTTGACTGTGTAATTTGAGTTTTTGAGATTGCATCATACCCCGATAAAAATACACACGAACGACTNTGATAAAAATACACACGAACGACCGCTGTGTATCATGGCCCCGCTTTCTGCAATCTGACGGACCTAAACTTGTCTTTAGAACAGGGGAGAACCCGCTTCACTTCTGTTGGAGTGGCTCACTTGACGGCATTCCATACATTCCATCTGGTTAGGAAGCTCCCAGCCATTTGCCTCCTGGTTTTGTCTGGGGTCACGGCTGAGCTCTGCTCATCATCTGAGCTCCTGCACATGGGCCCCCACCTTCTCTGCGTGCCTGGGCGATTTCCTTGTTTTCTCGGCCCCAGCCACCACCCCCTCACCTGCTTCTTCTCTGGGCGTACGTTCGTCAGAATTCATTGAGCTGTCACGTAAGATGTGTGCATTTGGGTTAAATTATACCTCAAAGTGCTGTTTGCATTCAGGAAAAAACTTCCTGGCCATCCTCCTACCCATCACTACACACGTTTTGGTTGTAAACTTCCAGTAGGCAGAAACTTATTTTTCTTTACCTCCCAGCATCTAGAGTAAGATCGGCT
>NW_023186853.1:509-2068 GCF_002007445.2 Ailuropoda melanoleuca | reverse complement strand
CTAGTACTATGTTGAACAATAATGGCAAGAGTGGGCTTCCTTGTCATGTTCCTGATCTTAAGGGAAAGGCTCTCAGCTTTTCCCCATTGAGAATGATATTCGCCATAGGCTTTTCATAGACGGTTTTTATGAAATTGAGGAATGTACCCTCTATCCCTACACTCTGAAGGGTTTTAATGAGNTTGTTGAAGGGCATCTCGGCTCCTTCCACGATTTAGCTATTGTGGACATTGCTGCTATGAACATTGGGGTGCATATGGCCCTAGGCCTTTTAGGTCTTTTTCCTCTCTTGCTGCTTAGCAAATGTCACCCCTATTGTCCAAATACTGTGACTCTCTAAGCCTGTGAAGAGAAAATGTGGTTTTATGTGCTCTTTCCCTGCCATGACATTGATCTCTTGTCATTCTCCCCAAACTCATTTGGTATCTTTCTCAGCGTACTTTGAAGAAAATTTCCTCTTGGTCCTCCTAACCCTTTTCTACAGATGTTATGAAGACCCCAGGAGAGACCTGGGTGTTTTCCTTTTTTTTTTTTTTTTTTTTTTTTTTTTTTTTTTTTTTTTTTTTTTTTTGAAACAGCTTCAGGAGAATAGGTAGTATTTCTTCTTGAATGTTTGATAGAATTCCCTGGGGAATCCATCAGGCCCTGGACTCTTGTTTTTGGGGAGGTTTCTGATTACTGCTTCAATCTCTTCAAAATTAATCAGTCTGTTTAAATAATCAATTTCTTCCTGTTTCAGTCTTGGTAGTTTATAGGTTTCCAGGAAGGCATCCATTTCTTCCAGGTTCTTTAATTTATTGGCATAAAGCTGTTGATAAAAGTTTCTAATGATCCTTCCTATTTCATTGGTGTTGGCCATGATTTCTCCCCTTTCATTCATAATTTTATTATCTTGGGTCCTTTCCCTATTCTTTTGAATAAGTCTGGCCAGTGGCTTATCGATCTTATTTATTCCTTCAAAGAACGAGCTTCTAGTTCTGTTGATCTGTGCTCCTCGTTTCTAATTCATTGATCTCTGCTCTAATCTTGATCACCTGCCTTCTCATGCATGGGTTAGGTCTGTTCTTCTATTCCAGGTCCAGCTTCTTGAGATGAGAATATAAAAACTGCATTTTAGATTTTTCTATTCTTTTGAGTGAGGCTTGGATGGCTCTGTATTTTCCCCTTAGGACTGCCTTTGCAGTGTCTCATGGGTTTTGGACTGATGTGTTTTCATTTTCGTTGGTCTCCAAAAATTGTTTGATCTCTCTCTTAACTACCTGATTTACCCAGTCATTCTTGAGCAGGATGGTTCTTAGTTTCCAAGTGTTTGAGTGTCTTCCAAATTATTCCTTGTGATTGAGTTCCAGTTTCAAAGCATTGTGGTCTGAGGATTTGCAGGGAATCATCTCAGTCTTTTGGTCAGTTGAGACCTGTTTTGTGACCCAGTATATTGTCTATTCTGGAGAAAGTTCCATGTGCATTTGAAAAGAATGAGTATTCTGTTGTTCTGGGGTGTAGTGTTCTGTATATATCTATGAGGTCCATCTGGTCCAGTATATCATTCAAAGCTCTTGTTT
>NW_023186853.1:0-289 GCF_002007445.2 Ailuropoda melanoleuca | reverse complement strand
TGCCCTTCTGTATCTCTAACTACAGTCTTTAGTTTAAAATCTAATCTGTCTGATATGAGAATTGCTACCCCAGCTTTCTTTTGAGATCCATTGGCATGGTAAATGGTTTTCCATCCCTTAACTTTCAGTCTGGATGTATCTTTAGGTTCAAAATGTGTCTCTTTTAGACAGCAAATGGATGGGTCATGTCTTTTTATCCAGTCTGCAGCTCTGTGACATTTTATGGGAGCATTTAGGCCATTCACATTGAGAGTGATTATTGAGAGATATGTTTTTAATGTTGTCATGT
>NW_023186852.1:0-1364 GCF_002007445.2 Ailuropoda melanoleuca | reverse complement strand
TACACATCTGGGGGCTTTATAAGAACAATCTAGACACTATATAGGAGTCTGCTTTCTGGATAGCTAATAAAGTCACTCATTCATCCATTAAATGCTACTGTATGCTATTAGGCACTGAGCTGGGCCCTAGGGCAGGAAAAATGTCTCTGCCATCCAGAAACTCACTAGAGTAAGAGTTCTAGTTTCAATATATAAAGAGATGCTAATGTGGAGTTTGAAAATGTAGAGGAAGAAATAGTCCTTTCTGGAGGAATCTGGGTAGACCTCCTAGAGGAGCTGTCATTTATTCTGGATGTTGGACAGTGACTAGGATTTAGAAGGCAGGGAAAGAGGTTAGGGTATGTCATTAAGTGTATTTGCATGGGGATAGACGATGTGGAGGAGAATTCAAAAGCAGGCGCTTCCAGAGAACAACCAATGTGAGCCAGTATGTCTGAAACTTAGAATCAGGGCATGTGGAGTGGGAAAACACACCACTGGAAAGGTAGATTCTGTCCAGCCAGCCTTGTAGAGAAACTTATTCTGAAAAAGGAACGTTAAATAGGGTATAATAATATCAAGAATGGGTCGAAGGTGCTTGACTTTTCTCAAAGCTTTTATCCGATGGTGGGCTTTTCTGACATCCCTTATTTGTCCTTCACCAGCTATACACTTACACAAAGTAATTCATACTTTATACAATTTCTGAAATTTAATTAGCAAAGAACTGTCCATAATGAATGTCAGCCTTAGTGTTTCCACAGCTGTCATCACCTCCAGTGAGGAATATTTCTCAAATCTCTCTACGTCCACATCCCACATTTCTATCTTTACAAGTTTCCTACTGCTGCTAGTTCAAGAAATATGTAGCTAACAGCATATGAGAAACTTAGCAAGATTTGAAAATCTTTTCTTATTAATTTCACACAAATTCCCTGAACTGATGATAGAAAATAACCTTTGATTTTTGTTTGGGTGCCAGGTCTCAGCAGGAAATAATAGCACAATCAAATTGGAGAGAGTTGAGGTGAATGTAATGAAAGGCTGTTACAAACATGTGGACAGGATACAGGGAAAACACAGGGATAGTTCGGTACCCAGGGGATAGTGGGAAAAGGATGCCAACCCTGTGCCTGAAGTGTTGAGGAGGGAGGGTGATTACTTTAACAATCCATGGAGAGAAACCGCAGGAAGGGGCCACCTCACAGGAGCCACTGGGACCACCAGCTTAAGAGGACTTCACAGGGTGGGGGTTCAGGAAATAAACTCCAAGCATACTTTGCTCCTTCCTTCTTCCTTCAAACGTACTTTGCCCCTTCCAATTGTCTGCTAACCAGAAGACAGAATATATAGGATTCTGGAATGCAGATACTCAGGGCCCAGAG
>NW_023186851.1:0-695 GCF_002007445.2 Ailuropoda melanoleuca | reverse complement strand
GAACCTGAATGAGATGGATGCCAAAGAGTTTGAATGAGAAGGGGTGTGTGTGTGTGTGTGTGTGTGTGTGTGTGTGTGTGTGTGTGTGTGTACACACATACATATATGACNGTGTACACACATACATATATGACAGCAAGAAATTTTGAGGCAAGAATTGAGTTGATTACTTAAAGGGAAAAGAATGTACTGGTAGTACAGATAAATCCAAGGTGGCAAGGCTGCAATACAGGCTAGTGTTGGTAAAATCTATGGGGATGTTAGGAAGAACTCCCCAAACTCTGAGCCTATTCTGTTTCTTATTTATCACATAAACACGTAGGGTTCCAGAAGCTTTGGAGAGATGTCTTTCCTATAAATTTTAACTGCTTGGTTTGACATTGACCTATCTTATCTAAACCATCTTATCTTTACATAATGTTTTTTAAAAACTTGTTTTCAGGGAAGCCTGGTGGTTCAGTCGGTTAAGTGCGTTTGCCTTCTGCTCCGGTCATGATCCTGGGGTCCTGGGATCAAGTTCCGCATGGGGCTCCCTGCTCAGTGGGGAGCCTGCTTCTCCCTCTCCAGCTCCCCCTGCTTGTGTGCGTACCCTCTCTGTCTCTGATAAATAAATAAAATCTTTAAAAATAAATAAATGGAAACTTTTTTCAATTACTTGAGTTTAGTTTTATTTACAATTCAGTGAAGTCTTTTCT
>NW_023186850.1:0-2006 GCF_002007445.2 Ailuropoda melanoleuca | reverse complement strand
GCAATGTATATACTTTAATTAAAAAATCCTGTATTGCTGAAAAATGCTAACCATCATCTGAGCTTTCGGTGAGTCTTAATCTTTGCTGGTGGAGGATCTTGCCTTAGTGTGGATGGCTGCTGACTGATTAGGGTTGTAGTTGCTGTCTTATATGGACTTGGTTCATGGTGCCCCAAAACAATTACAATAATAATATCACTGATCACAGATCACCATAACACATATAATAATAATGAGAAAGTTTGAAATATTGTAAGAATTGCCAAATTGTTACACAGAGACATGAAGTGAGCAGATACTTTGGAAAAATGGCATCAATAGACTGGCTTGATGCAGGTTGCCACAAACCTTCAATTTGTAAAAAATGCAGTATCTACAAAGTGCAATAAAGTGAAGTGCAATAAAATAAGGTATGCCTGTATAACTTCAATGCTTTCTGTATAACTTACATGATAGACTATTAAATGCATATTTTGCTTGATGTCATAAATCCATTTTGGTTCTTTTTTCTTTCTGAAAGCAAATTGTTTGATAATTTTTAATGTTTTCTTCTGGATGTCCTTGATCATTCAATACCATGTGAGCAATACTGAGATCCTACTACCACGTGGCGACAACATGATCAAATTATTGTTTAGTTTCTTTTTAACTGTGAATAAACCTTTTGAAAGCCAAAACCACAAACCCCAAACTACTTTACAAAATGGTAAAAGTACTGGTTCATGTGTTTATGCTTATATCTGAATCTGAATCATTAGGAAAAAAAAAAAACTTAAAATCTCCAAATTGGGGCACCTGGGTGGCTCAGTCTGTTAAGTGTCTGCCTTCTGCTCCCAGGACCCTGGGATTGAGGCCCAAGTTGGGTTCACTGCTCAGTGGAGAGTTTGTTTCTCCCTCTCCCTCTGCCCGCCCCCACCACATGCTGTCATATGTGTGCTCTCATAAATAAAATCTTGAAAAAAAATAATAAAATTCCTAAATTGAATGCTATAATTTCACAGCAGGTCAAATAATGGGCCCCCAAACATGTCCATGCCCTAATCCCCAGAACCTGTGAATATGTCACCTTAAAAGGCAAAAGGAACTTTGTAGATGTGATTAAAGGTATGGATCTTTAGATGGTAAGACTATCCTGGATTATTCAGATTGGCCCAGTCTAATCACAGATCCTTAAAAGCAGAGAATCTTCCGCAGCTGGGTTAAAGGATGAAGGAGGAGGAGATTCAAAGTAAGAGCAACTCATTCTGCTGTTGCTGGCTTTAAAGATGGAGGAACGGGACCACAGCTATGAATGCAGGTGGCCTCTAGAAGCTACCAATGGCCAGTCCTACAGCTATAAGAAACTGAATTCTGCTAAGACCCTGAATGAGCAAGGAAATGGATCCTGCCCTAGAGTCTCCAAGAAGAAATGTAGCCTTGCCAACAACACCTTGATTTTAGCTCAGTGAAAACTGTGTTGGATTTATGATCTATGAAAGATTCTAAGTTTATGGTAATTTGTTGTAACAGTAATAGAAAACTGCATCTTTGTAACTGCAGTTCAGGGCCAATTTTAGCAATGAGCATGTGGGTGGAAATATCTTGGGGAAGGCTTTCACCACCTTCTTATTGATAACAAATTTCTATTAGTTTTATTGCTTTGACTTAAGAAATTGTTATTTTCAGGTCCTTTTCCAAGTATTTGGCTAGTTGAGAGCAGATTTCAGATGAGAGAGTGAGGAGAGAGGCATAAAATACTATTACACAGGGAGATGGCCCTTTGTGGGGAGACTTTGGTTTGGCCATAGAACACCATCAAGGTTCTGGGTATTTGGGGAGGTGCCAGTAATATTTGCCCAGAGCCAAAACCAAACTGGCCAGCCTTATAATTTTTCAAGATTGCCTTTAGAAAACAATATATTGCTAAACCTCTCAGAAGCATACTAGCAATCAGTTGTTGTGTTCCTGCTCGGTGACATGGTGCTCCTTGAGAGGCAGCTCAAAATAACATTGATGTTTTACTTGGA
>NW_023186849.1:0-1611 GCF_002007445.2 Ailuropoda melanoleuca | reverse complement strand
TGAAGGAACACGCCAAACACCGAATGGTAGAACTCAGATTCAAAACGCAGTTTGACCCCAAAGACAAGGCCCTTAATCACTTCATCATTTAACTTCCCAGAGAGATTCTCGGTGCTATGGGGAAACGTGTCAGCATTTACACANTGCTATGGGGAAACGTGTCAGCATTTACACGTGTCAGTCACACGGCCTGCCACACACGGTGCGCGCTTAGCATCTATCTCTTGGAGAGAGCTTACGGACATCCGGTCTTTCCTCCTCTGAACGCCACTGGAAATCTGTCCACACTATTCCCTTGAGCAGTTAATCATCTCCTGGGGGCCAACTGAGCTCCCTCAAAAAAATTACAAGCCATCAAGGGGCCTGGGTGACAGGATGGACCATTCTGCCATCACCCAGCTTCACAAAGACTTGTTAAATGAGTTGTTAAACCCTTTTAGCTAGATGATAGGACAGAATGGCCTTTCAAATATTTTGTGTGTTTTACTGAATTCTTGACTTCTCCATGAGCCCACCCTGACTATTCCATTTAATACTCTAATCTGCTAGACCCTGGGCATTTTGAATGCCCTGACCTTACTCTTTTTCCAGAACCCTTATCAACTGCTAATATACTTCATAATTTACTAATTGATAGCTTATCATCTATCTTACCCTCCCTGCTTACCCTTGCTAGACAACACTACCCAAAGGCAAGACTATTTGTCTGGTTTTTTAACCAATATATTCTCACTGCCTGCCATAGAGCCAGGCAGGGGGAGGCACCCAGTAAATATTTCTAACTGTGCTAAGTTAAAATGAAGGTTTTCACTGTTTGACATGTCAAATTCCTCCTCTTCAGTTCAGCAGTCCTAGTGCTGTCTACTCCACACGTCGTGAGAAAGCAAGGGCGGGAGACATGCATGGAGCTTATGGCATAAGACCTGGTACAGGCTAACCATTCAATGCCTCTTGCCTACTCTTTAACCCAGAAAACGAAATCTGCGCTCTATTCTGCACCTGGCTTCACAGACGGAGCCACTGACTGCTACTCTTGCCACGGATCAAGCAGTTTCTGAGGTTGGGAAAGGCATTCTTCATTACACGCAATTCCTTTAGAAAGAGCTATTTATTCTCCTAAGGATGCCGAGCGTTTCCTTCTGCTGTAGACAGAAGCCTATACAGTTGACAAATGTCTGTAATGATTGGTCAACAAATATGGGAAGGGGAGGGACTGGATGGAATTTAACAGGCTGCTTGAACACTGGGATAGGTCTATTTTTTTAATTCCCAGGACCCAAGGTCAATTCAATACTAGAGAAGCAGGCCTGGGCCTCCACAGATCCTTCAGTTTCAGTGCAAGTGAAGGGGGAGGACTGTCCAAGTGATAGAGAAAACCTCTGTAGCAATCAAGGGCAGCCACATTCCTGCCACTGGGCTTCGCCGACACTGCTACTGAGCACTATCCGCGATGCCAAACTTCCTAGTGAATGCTGGGAAAAAGACTCCAAGCCTTGCCCTGGAGATGAGGCTAATTGCACTGACACAGTGATTAGTGCATAGGAAGCTCTTGATAGAACTTGGGTTTGTTAGGCAATGCTTCATATACCGCTCACAATCACCCAGTGATCC
>NW_023186848.1:0-12970 GCF_002007445.2 Ailuropoda melanoleuca | reverse complement strand
AGGCAGCAGAACCATGAGGTTTAAGACAAATGCAAAGAAAACAGGCCCATCCGTCTTTGTTTCTTTTTTTTTGTTCAACAAATATTTGCAGGGACCCAGGGCGGTTTCTTAGGACCTGCAAAGATGGATGGGGCTTGATTTCTGCCCTCAGTCTACAGGACACAGGGGAGGCTACAGCAAGTCGATCAATAACTGAAATACCTGATAAATGGGATGAAACCCAAGGGAGGTCACGTCACATCACCCCTGCTGGAAATCCTACACGGGTTTCGGAGCCCTCTGCATAAAATCCGATGCCCTGACCTTGGCTCGTGAAGCCTGATATACGAGGCCCCAGCTACCTCTTGGAGCTCCTGACCCACTGGCCCTGTCGCCCATGGTCCTCCAGTTAACAATGGCCATTGGGTCCCCAGCCACTCTCCCTGCCTGTGCCAGCGTCCCCCGGCCTCCTCTTTGTCGGCTCCCTCTTTTTATTCGACCCATTCCTCCAGCCCCTTTCCAGAGCAGCCCCTTCTGACCCCAGTGACAGTCGCCACTCTTCAGCTTCTATGACATTGTCCTCTATCACCTGTTCTCAGGGCACTTCTGCCCAGGTGCTAGTTCGTGTTGATTAGCGCCTGTCTCTCCAAGATGGGAACCCCAGGAGAGAAGGGACTTTTCTTTTTCTCAGTTACATGTGCATCTGGACCCCTGCCTGGTAGATGGTCAGTAAATAGTAGACACTTGGTAGGTGGTCAGTAAATATTTGTTTATGTAACAAATGAGAAGCTATTAGCCTATGTTCTTGAGCCCCTACCAAGCATCGTGAAGAACACTCAACATGAATTATCTTAAAAGTTAGGTGGTATTATTACCTCCATTTTCACAGTGAGGCAAGTCCTCATTTGTGAGAGATTGGCCTGCTCCTCTGAGCCCTCAGCTGGTGAGTGGTGGAGCTGGGATTCAAGCTTCGGTTTGGGTTTGAGAACCCAAGCTCATAAGTGTCTTCCCGGCACTTCCTCTCCGTGTAGGCATTCACCCAGCTCAGTTCTGCATCATTGGCATGTCATGTCCCGCTTTGAGGTGGCCTGAGGTGCTCAGTCGAGTCCTAGGTGGCTGGTTTGGATGGATCTGCAGTGCACCCACACGTTTTTGGGATTTCCAGGGGTCTTGTGAGGTTTGGGGAGTGTCTTTAGGGCAGCGTTCTTACCAGATAAATGAATAGGACACAAAGCACAGGGGGCTTCTCCAGACCCATGGCCTCAGCTATCTGGAGACTTGGGTTCGAGTCCTGAATCATGGCTGCAGGATATGAGGAGCCAAGCCACCTCTCAAAGCCTCCATCTTGCCACGTGTAAGATGAAAGGGGTTGGGTGGTGCCGCCGAGGCTATCTAGGCCTAGGCAGTCCTGCCTGCTCAGCTTCCACACACGGCAACAGCTCTGCGGCCAACCTACAATAGAAACTTCTGGATAGGCCAGCCCCTGAGGTTCCTTTTGCCTCTCACCTGCCAGCATCTCCTTGATTCCATTTTGCATCAAACACACATGTGGGATAGCAGTAACACCAACCCTGTACTTTAAAGCTGCAAACAAATTCCGCTGGCTTTGCCTCAGTTACTCATCCCAAGAAGGAGGCAGTATTTAAAAAATTATTTTCAAGTCATTTAGTTTCTCTCAAAACAAAATATTTTCAAGCATTTAGAGGGTGGACCAAGATGGAGGACCTAGCGTGTATTTCCTTCCCTCCTGATCCAAATTCCGTTAAAAAAAATAATTGCAATCGATCTACACATTTGCAGGGGAAACAAAGGTGCTGTTCATGGACTAGGAATTTGAAATAACTTCAGACAGACTTAAATTAGACACTATCTGAACTGTGGAGAAGGAAGTCTGGAGAAAGCCGTAGTCTCTAACCCGGCTCCAAGCTCAAACGGAAGGTGGAAGGAAGCTCTGTGTTACTGACGGGGGATGATTTGTGGGTCACGCTCTGCCTAGTGAGGCTGATTGACTCTTTTGCCCTCCCGACTTTGGGAGCAGCGGAAGCGTGGACACTGGGACTCTGGCGCAGGCTGGTCCCTAGGGAGCCACTGACCGCAGGAGGGATGCAGGAAACAAGTTGCTGACACTCTCCTCCCACAGCACGTGTCACTCCATCCTCCTCAAAGGCAGGCAACAGGAAATAGAAATATCACTCGCAGGCAAGCAAACTGCATTCCAGATGCAAACATGATCAACAGCCAAGAATCTCGAAGTATTTGGAGGAAAAAAAAAAAAACTACTCCCGAAAGAGAAAAATACTGTCCAAGTAAGCAGAGATAACAGCCAACAAAAGATGGCAAACCAAATGCGATCAATCAATTTAGAAGGGCCAGATAGGATGCTGTATTCCTCAAGCAAGGGCGATGGATTCTGCAATCAGAGTATCCTGAAATTTAAAAAACATAATAATCACACGGGGTTTTTTTTCCCCTCGTTACAAATGAATTTCTAATTGTGGAAAATATGGAGAAAAATATAGAATAACAAAGAATCCAAATCATTCTTATCACAGCACTGAGAAAACTTTTAGTGTCTTTCTTTTCAGTTTCCAAATATATATGTAGAGATATGTGAATATATGCAAATATGCACATACATTATTTTCCAAATCATTTCTGTACAAATGTTATTATGCTGTTGGTAACGTGCTTTAAAAGAACTCCCACACCTAGCAACATATTCCGAATATCTTCCCATGTCACTAACCATTTATCTACATAAGATATTTAACGCATACATGCTATGGCAGTGTATGGATCCCCCATAATTGATTACCCCAACCCGCTATCTTTGTACGTCTAGATTGATTACAACTTTTCACGCCTAGGAATAAACGATGCTGGGAGAAGCATCCTTGAATACGAATCTTGACCCACCTCTTGGCATGCTTGAGGTGGCAGTCTTCTAAAGCCCGTTTTAAAGTATGGGAAAATATGGAGAAAAATATAGAATAACAAAGAATCCAAATCATTCTTATCACAGCACTGAGAAAACTTTTATTTTAGTGTCTTTCTTTTCAGTTTCCAAATATATACATAGAGATATGTGAATATATGCAAATATGCACATACATTATTTTCCAAATCATTTCTGTACAACTGTTATTATGCTGTTGGTAACGTGCTTTAAAAGAACTCCCACACCTAGCAACATATTCCGAATATCTTCCCATGTCACTAACCATTTATCTACATAAGATATTTAACGCATACATGCTATGGCAGTGTATGGATCCCCCCATAATTGATTACCCCAACCCCCTATCTTTGTACGTCTAGATTGATTACAACTTTTCACGCCTAGGAATAAACGATGCTGGGAGAAGCATCCTTGAAAACGAATCTTGGCCCACCTCTTGGCATGTTTAAGGTGGCAGTCTTCTAAAGCCTGTTTTAAAGTATGGGGATCATCATGATGATAGTAATAGCTAACATTCACAGAGCAAGTTGTGTACAGACAAGTGACACCAAACTAGTTTGTCTCCTGGCTCCATGTTTGGGCGTGTTCTTGGAACCCACCATTTGGAACTTGGACGGCTGGCTTAGCCACTCGCTAGCCGTGTGACCTTCAGCAAGCCCTTACAACTCCCTGAGCCTCGGTTATATCATCTGTAAAATGGGGCTACTATTCCTACCCAATTTACAGACTAATTGCAGGGACTGAGTGAGATAGTACAGGCAAAGAGCATGATGCCTGGTTCATGGAAAGAACTCCGTATATATCCATCTGTCCGTGGAGCTAATCAGGAAAGAATATTACTTCTTCACTCACACAGCGGGGAGCGCTCAACCAGCCTGTCTCGATAATCTCTTTGTCAACCACTGTGCAAGTAGGATTTTTCTCTTTTTCTCTTCAAATGCATCTAATCTGAGGAGAGAGGAGAGGGGAAACAAGAAAGGCCCCAGGATTCCCTCCAGCTTCCTGCTGGTTGCAAAAATCCAACAGGAATCTGCTTCTGGAGGGGCTGGCTTCCCATCTGGCTGTAATCGCCCGCCTGCCACCCGAAGTGCGAGCACCTCACAAATTAGGGAAATCAGAGGCAGCCACTTCAGACTGATCACGGGCAGCAGGACGCCGAGGGGCGGCAGAACCACTTGCTGAAGCTAAAATTAACAAGCTTCTTGGGTTGAAGGTTTTAATTAAAAAATGCTAGAGAATTATTTCCTTAATTCAGATACTTCTTCTTAGTAATCACTTTCCTTTGAGCTGCCCCGAGACTCTATCTGTAGCCCATTTAATGGATGTTCTCAGGAGCCTGAGCTGCACAGGACCAGTGGCGGGAGTCCAGGGATGTGGGTGTCAGACATGGGTGCCTTCGGAGTTCCATCCCAAGGTCCCAGACCTCTTCCTGCTATGCGTTCCCTCTGGCCCGCAGTGTCCTCTCCAGTGGCTTTAGGTGCTGGCCATATCCTTTTGACCCCTCCGTTGGCTTCATAGCCTGGAGGGTCTATGATCTCCAGAGCCACATCCCATCTGCCTGCCGGGGAGCACCGTAGGCAGCACCATAGGCAGCAATGGGTCTAAAATAATCTCCCCCTACTCCCTTCCTCTTCCATTTCTCAATTCAGTCCATAGGGTACGAGATCTGGATGCCCAAGCCAGACACTGGAGTCATCTTGGTTCCCAGGGTGGATGCTGTGCCCTGACCATATCTTCTCATCCTGACCATTCAGGGTTCACCAGACAGACTTCATCTGCTGTCTCCTACAGTTCGTGGCCTGAGGGTTTCTCTGTCATCTATACGGGGGGCTCAAATANTGGAGCCTTCTACACCCGTGTTAGCCACGAGCCACGAGCCGCCCACGGCCCTTGAGGACTTGACGTGTGCTTAGAACCACTGAGGAACTGGATTTTTAACTTACTTTAATTGTAACTAATGTACATCTAATAGCAACACGTGACTGGTGGCTACTGTCCTAGACAGCGCGATTTTAGCGGCCCGGTCATGTCACCCCTCCGAGCCTCTAGTTCTTCCCCTGTCAGATGGAAATAATCCTTTCTCTGCCATTAGGCCAACCCCAGCTGCTGTAACACACAGGCTCCGGGGCACAGTGGCTCCAAGTCAGAAGTTTCTTTCTTGCCTGTGTAACAATCCAGGGCCGTGTCTCTGCCAGGAGATGTTCGGGAATTCAAGATGGCGGCTCTACTTCCTCCCACACGGGGTCGCTCTAGTTATCCCCGGTCCAGCCAGCAGGAAGGGGAAAAGAACAGACTTCCAAGGCTAGGGATTTTATCTCAAGCAATTGAGGCAGCAGTGATAACATCATTTCCACTCTTTCAGTTCTTGGCGAGGGCTCACATTACCACTCATAACTGCGGGAGGAGATGAGGAATGAGACCCAGCTGGGGAGCTCTGTTCTAGCTAAGACTCTCGCTCTGGGATAAGGAGAGAACACATTTTGGAAGACAGATAACTATATCCATCGTACCTACTTCAGAGGGTTATTGTGAAGGTTAGATGATATTCTGTGCATAACACAGTACTTGTGTATCATTCAGCTTTTGCTGTGGAAAAACAAACAACTGTAACCTTTAGAGTCTTAGAATAACACTTAGATCCTAGAACAATGACCAGTTTAGCTCCCAGTTTGGGCTGTGGTTCTAATCTCACATGGTCTCAGCTTACTCATGCCATTTCAGGAGGTGGCTGGGTTGGCTTGTGTTGGCAGGGGAGCTGGCTGATCTAGGACTGTCCCAGCTGGACCATCTTGTCTCTGCTCTACTTAATTTCTCATCCTCCAGCTGGCTAGTGACAGGGTTCCAAGATAGTGAGGGAACATGCACAAGGCCTTTTGGGGGCTCAGGTTCACAAACGACACCCCAAATCACTTCTGCCACACCCTGTTGACCCAAACAAGTCACAAGGCCAATCAAGATGCAGGAGCAGGAAAAGAGACTCCCTGCACTTGAGGGAAACAGGTGCAAAGTCACATTGCCAAGAGGTATAGATACGGGGAGGGGAATAAAGAGCACCCTTTTCTCAGTCTACCATAATTTGGCACACAATTCATTCAAGAAATGATGCCTAATATTATATTATTAATCCATGAAGGCAAATGGATTTTTCTGTTATGCACTCATTTATTCATTCAGAAATTTATTGAGTCTATACTATGGGTCAGGCTATATGCTAAAGACAGTGGCTGGTTTTGCTGTGTTGGGCATTGTACTGCCACCAAGAAGTCAAGTTAATTTTTACATCACAAAAAAGGGAAAAAATAAACTTAAGAATAAAAGCTGGTTCTCCACCCCTTGGCTCTTGACTGATGCCCAGCGTCCTCTTGTCATTTCCCAGGTACCTCTGATGAAAAGGTAGCTTGTTAACGCTGACCCCCATTGTTTTGACGATGGTGTGGTCATTTCTCTGAGTCTGGGTGCATTACCAATGAAGTTTGTAGCCGCTTGTGGCTTTGTCTGCTGGAGGAAGGCACTGTAGAATCAACCTGGATAGATCCAGCACAAACTGACAGGAGCCTTTGGAGAAAGAGAATAAAAAGCCCACTGATTCAGAAGGCTATATGAAAGGAATCCTCCTTGCTTCAGCATAAAACAGCTTGTCTTGCCTGCAAGATGAAGCAGAAACATGAAGGGCGATGAACGGGAGTGTTTTCCGAAGCACTGGGAAATACCATGGGCCCCACAGTGAACTTACATCTGGTGACTGCGAGATACATCTTGGGCCCACGGACACCCCTCTCTTCTCTCCCCAGGTAGCTGTAGCCCTGCTCCCACTCGCTCGCTATCAAAGCCAACATGCTTTTGCAGTTAAGCACCTCGTGGGGGACATGTTCTCTCGAAAACCCCCAAACAAAAAGAAAATACAAACTGAAGACTGAACTAAATGCCCAAGATAGGGGACTCTGGAAAAATAAGCAAGGATTCCAGGCCTTTGCCTTGCCTCTCTCCTGCTTTGGGCATCAAAGCGACTTATAAAAGCAGCACACAGAGACCTTTTGCATCAGAAAAGAATGACTCCTTAGGAGATTTTCTTCCCACTAGTTTATTATTGAAAAGTTTCAAACCTATGGCAGAGTTGAAAGACTTTTATCCATCACAAAGATGCTACCACTCAGTATTTTATTTTGCTTCCTTTCTCGCTTCTGTCTCAATCAACCCAGAATTCTTGTTTTTCTGATACATTTCGAAGTAAATTGCGGCCATCAGCACACTTTGGCAGGGGCTTATTAAGACCACAGATGTCAGAAATCCGTATCCTCTCCCCTGAATCACTTGCTGGGGGATCTGCATTTTTAATAATTATTAACCCCACTTTACAAGTGAGTAAACAGAAGTTCAGAGATGGGTCCCAGGACCTGCCCAAGGCCCCATAGTAAGAAGGTGGTAAAGCTGGGATTGAAACCCACTCAGGGCCTGGATACTCCGAGCCTGTGCTTTGCCCATTCTGCTGCAAAGGGTGTCTTCCAGGTCTGCTCCTGGCCCTTCTCCTGGCCCAGACCTGCCTGTTGTAGCAGGAACTCAGGGCTCCTGCTTAGCGACTGTGTCTCTGAATTTCCTCAATGCTTCTGCTCAGGGCATGAGACTGGGGCCAGACCCAGCTCTAGAGAGTCTGTGGTTTGGCCAGGCCTCCAACTTTACTTGCAGCCCTCGAACCAAGAGTTTTTGTACCTCTTGAAATCTGCAGAATGGGCACAACGATGGGTCTCCGACTCTCGGAGTTAGTGAGACGGTTCATGGAAATGTGTGAGTGCTGAAAAGAAGATCCTTTTATCGTGATATTCATTAACAAGTATAGCCTTAGAAGTCTCAGTCTGTAAACTCCGGCAGGCACAAAAATGGACTTAATTTTTTTTTCCCTGTAACCAAATTTGGTTTTAGTTTGAGCTCCTCCTGTTTTACTTTAGATTCCTCAGAAACATACTTTAAGGTGAGGATTCAGGTAAAAGTGACTTAGAAGAAAGTGGTCTCGGAAAAATATGACGAAGGTGAAGGCAAAGGGAGACCCCCCCAAGGGGGAGAGGGGTGGCAAACCAGGTCTCATGCAGGACAACCTCTGCGCAGACCTGCGAGGTGCTGGGGCCAGTGACAGTCATACATCAGAATATTCCAGATTGGGGGCACACAAGTTGAAGATTTTTTTAAGATTATTTATTTATTTGAGAGAGAGCATGTGTGTGAGTGGGGAGAGGAGCAGAGGCGGTGGGAGAGGGAGGGGAAAAGAATCAAGCAGACTCTATGCTCAGCACGGAGCCCCATGCTGGGCTCAATCTGACGNGACGACTGTGAGATCATGACCTGAGCCTAAATTAAGAGACACTTCACTGACTGAGTCACGCAGGGGCCCCAAGCTGAAGATTTTTATTTCCTTCTCTCTGCCCCTGTCAAGTATCAGTTAAAGGCTTTTCTGGAGGATGTGAAGGCATAGGCACTTAGGGTTCTCAAGGTGGGCAGGGCCAAGGGGGTTCTGGAAGCCGGAGGCAGCCCTGCCACAAAGAGATAAAAGTGCTGGCCATAGAGAATCGAACACCTGGGAAGAGCATGGGCATGAAAATGACAAGGGACCCAAGGGATATAAGTGGGACCAGTAGCATGTGCTACAAACCCCATGCTGCCTCAGGCAGAACTCTGGACTAGTCTCATTGGGGTTACCTTGGGGGGCATACGACGTACCCAAGTGTGGCAGTGAGATGGGGATCCGATCCTTCTGTTCTAGTCTGTTCCCGCTGGCAACAGCCGCAACATCCTGACCTGTGTGCTCGTGGTGCACATGCCCATCCGAGTCATTGACAAATGAGTCTGTGACTCCTACCCCCAGCTTGGCCCACAGGAGCTCTTCCACTGCCTTCACAGCACTCTGGGATCTAGGAAACTGTCTCCAGGACCTGCTTTGGCCCCTGGATTCTTCTGCTCTGATGCCGTGCATCAGCACGGGAAAACGCAGAAGGGAGTGGTCTCGGTTCACATGTCACACCTATCCCATGCTGGACACCAAGAACGCAGGTCTTAGGCCTCCCGTCGGCAGGTGACACCCAAGGGAAGGACTGCTGCAGAAGCCTGCTGCTCTCAGGTGCCCCAAGCTCCCTGGGGATACTTCCTTGGCCTGGGGCTGGGGAGGGGAGCACAGAGTAGAGCTCCTTCCCCAGGCTCCTAACACTATCTGAGCTCTCGGGTTCTCATTTACTCTCTTCTTTCTTGATCCCCGTGGAGTTTTTCAAAACCTAGGACATCTCGTCCTTACCCAGCGTTCTTCCAGAGTTTGTCCGCAGCCCAAGAGCACTTCTCAACCTTGAGCATGCATGACAGTCACCTGGGGAACTTCGTAAACACATCCACTTTGCGCAGTCCTCTATCTCCACAGATTCTGACACAGGAGACAGACTTCAAAGCTCTCAAGCCAGGAGCCTGACTGCTTTGTTATGTCTACACTGCTGCATCAACTCTTTCGCAGGCAGACATGCCTTGCCAGCCACGGCCGCCCGAATCGGGGGAGAGAAGGTGCTGTAAGGACACGTAGGAATGTNAAGGACACATAGGACTGTGGGAAACAGCTCCAGTGATGCTCCAGAACCTGACGCTGCTTCACGAGGCTTTATCCCAACTCGCGAGGCATTTGAAAAAAAGTGTCACAACCTGATTGTTCAGTCTTCAGCTGCCCTCCTTCCTTCCACATCCTCCTTCTACAGGCAACCCATTGTGATTTTTGTAACTGGGGGGTTGGGGGCGCCCTTCTCTTGCCCTCCTGCAGCAGCCTCTTTGCCAGTTTCTCTCTGCTGGATTGTTCTTGATAGATACGGGGTTAAAAACCCATCTGGCTGTGGGTTCTTCCAAAAATTCATGCTTGGGTACAAAACAGACCACTTGCTCTGGGGGAAGGAGGCAGCAGAGCATAGCGGTCAAGAATGAGGGTGCTGGGGCTGATATCCTGCCTCTGCCACTTTTTTAGCCGTGTGTGATTTCAGGCAAGTTCATTTCTCTGAGTCTTAGCTCCTCCAATTGGAAAATGAAGGTAATAATATCAACCACCACAGAGGGGGGCTGTGAGGACTTAAATGAGCGCACACAGGGGACGTGCTCAGTGCGGGAGATGTGTGGCCCTTATAGATATCCACAACACCAGGTGTTTCCCGATGCGGCCTTAGCCTGCGGATTCTCCTGGAAGTTTTCCATTTGGGCTCCCTTCATCCCCAACTGGCTGCAGATGGACGGGGTTCAAGAAGCCATAGGGGTTGGAGAATGTGAGTCGAGGGCAGAGGGCGAATGAGAGGGAGGGTTCTAAGCTATTCTACAGAATGTCCCCTTTACATTAGACCAGAAGTATCTTGAGGGTTCCCATTGGTTCAGACCCGGCTTTGTTAGAAATGACACTGGCAAAGGGGGGTGCACAGGCGAACAGTGAAGCGTAGGCTTAAGTTTTTTTTAATTTTACATTTTAGAGAAGTCCCAATTTGAAGTTGGGAGAGGAGGGGTGGGAAGGTGTGGAGACCCATGTTATAGCAGGTACTGTTCATTGAGGGCCAACTATGTGCTAAGCTTCTAAGAACTTTACACACATTCGCTTGTTTCATCCTGTCTCAGTCAGTTCAGGCTGTTGTAAGAAATACCATAGATTGGGCAGTTTTAACAGCAAACATTTACGTCTCACAGTTCTGAAGGCTGGGAAGTCCCAGGTCAAGGTGCCAGCAGGTGTAATGTCTGTTGAGGACCTGCTCCCTACTTTAGGGACACCTGCCTTCTTGCTGTATCCTCACATGGTGGAGAGAGAGAGGAAACAAGCTCTCTCCTCTCTATTCTTGTAGGGGCTCTCATGCCATCATGAGGACTTTAGTCTCATGACCAACTTACCTCCCAAAGTCTCCCATCTCCAGATACCACCTTATTGGGGATTGGGATTTCAACATCTGAATTTGGAGGTGGGGGGACACATCCTGTCTCTATAGCACATCATTTTATCGCACATCCTACAACAACAATCCTGTGAATTCCGTGCCATTCTCACCTCCATCCGAGAGATGAGGAGGCTTGGCTTAGGGATGGTAACTGAGTCACCCAAGTTCATGTGGCTATTTGGTGACAGTGTCAGGATTTGAACCCAGGTCTGGCTCCAGATTCCACAGCCTCTTTACTGCTTTATCCAATGCTTTCCATTGACAGGTGAACCCCTCTTCTTCCTTCAAACAACCCTTTAAAGCAGAGTTTTTGAGGAGCCAATGAAACTCACGGGTCCTCATGGATCCTAAAATGTCATAACTACGAAAGCCATGTCAGTTGGGAATGCCTAGTTCTGTCACTTTCTTCCCATACAGATGTCTCTCTTGGGGCATCAGTCTGACCTTACAGCCTTGGGGTGGATGGCACAGGGACCAGAAACAAGCCAAATATACAGGTAAACATCACAGCAGGATCCTCCGTCCATTCACTGTGGTTACATTGTCATGACCTTGGCCAAACCATCTGACCTCGTCAAGTGTCAGTTTCCCCATCTGTAAAACAAAATGCTAATAGTACCTACTTCTAAGTTTTGTAGAGCTTTAATGAGATATGGTATGTGAAGCTCTTAACAACAGAGGCTGGCTTGTCGTAAGCTTTCCAATAAGTATTTGCTATGATACTATTATTGCTGGTCCAGAAATAATAGTCCCTGTTGCTTTCTCTTTTCTATTATTCATCACATTTTTTTTTAGTATGTATCTTGCCTCTTCACCAAGGCAGTGAGCTCTTGAGAACAGCTAGACTGCTTGGGATTAGATTTCAAATATATCCCTCTCCGGCTCTGTGATCTTGGGCAAGTCCCTTCACCTTCCCAAGCCTCCGTTTCCTCTCCAGTGAAACGGGCATAGTAGTAGCACGTACCCTGCAATATTGTGTGTGTATGTGCAACACGCGAGAACAGTCCCTGGAACATAGTAAGGGCTAAATAAATGTTAACTATTACTGTCGTTATAGCCACTGGTGCTCTTGTCAGTAACAGTGTCCCACTGAGAGCTGAGCTCACAGATTTTGCTCAGTAAATGCCGGCGGGATGCCAGGTCACCCCTTCCAGGTCAGACAATCGATTATGCTCCAGTCAGTGGGTTTCCTCTTGCAGGCTCTGCTGTAATGCGTAAAGCAGCAGACCCAACCTCCACCCTGGCTGATCTACGAACAAGAGTCCCCGGCGGAAACAGACACTGAAATATGATGCTCCCGGCCCAATAAAATTGTCAGATGGGCTGCTCTGAGCAAGTGCCTGATTAAGCGAATCTAACTGCCGTCATAGGTTACTCCTCGGCACCATTGACTAGTAGGGAATCGATCGATCGTCTGGGCTGGGAAGCGGAGGCAGGGCGGGGAGGTGAGGGTGTCCAGGCAGGCGTCCACTGTCAGAAACAAATTACTTATGCCTCCAGGACTGCCTGGCAGGAGGGCCATAAATCATGCTGGTAATCAATAGCTTGGGGGTGGACCATCGGGAGGCAGACGTGGGGGCTCCAAAGGAGGTGGAAGGAGCCAGGTCCCAGAGGGGTTATATCAGAACAGGTCAGACAGCCCCAAACCCAGCTCTGCTCTTTTCTGACTGTGTGAGCTTGGGCAAGTCACTTAACCTCAGGAACCATTTTCTCATCTACGAGACAGGGCTATTAATACCTCACAGGGCTCCTGGGAAGCTGAAACGAAGGAGGTGCAGACAGCCTACCGCCGTCCTGCCCACCGAGGCAGCCACCTGCGGCCGGCTGAGACCTTGAAATGCAGCAGGTCCAAGTTGAGACCCGCCGCAAATATAAAAGAACACAGCGGATTTCAAGGACTTCGTATGATAATAAGAATGGACAGGAGCTCCTTAGCTCTTTTTCATATTGATTGCATGTTGAATAATAATAATATGTTAGGTCTATCAGATTAAATAAAATGACATGAAAACTAATGGCAAATGCTTCTTTTTAGATTTTTTTAATGTGACCACCAGAAAAGAACGAGTGGAAAACATCTCAATAACTTTTTATATAGGTCCCATGT
>NW_023186847.1:9022-10969 GCF_002007445.2 Ailuropoda melanoleuca | reverse complement strand
CGTTTTTTCTTCTACTAACCCATCCTCCAATTCACTAATGCGTTCCTCTGCCTCGGTGACCCTGGCCTTCACAGCCTCTAGTTTTGACTGCATTTGGCTCATAGAATTTTTAATTTCTGTCAGATTCACTCTCATTTCAGCCCTTAGGGATTCTATATTCTCAGTAACATTTTCTTTAATACGTTTTTCAAGTCTACTCATCATCTTGACCATTGTTGCTCTGAATTCCATTTCTGATAATTGGGATACATCCATATGTATTAATTCTGTGGCAGAGGTCACAGACTCATCATCTTTTCTTTGCTGGGGGGGACTTCTCCTTCTCGTCATTCTGATGAGGATAGATTGCGGGGTCGTCCAGGGCCCAAGTTATTGACTGGGACCCAGGTCATGTGCCCTTGTTTTATAGAGATCTTAGGGATGTGGGCTTCTTCCTTAAAGATTTTATTTATTTGAGAGAAAGAGACAGACAGTCAGCAAGAAAGGGAACCCAAGCAGGGGAGTGGGAGAGGAAGAAGCAGGCTCCCAGTGGAGAAGCCCAATGAGGGACTCCTTTCCGGAACGTTGTGATCACACCCTAATCCGAAGACAGGCGCTTAATGACTGCGCCACTCAGGCGCTCCGGGTTGTGGGCTTCTTGATTTTTCAGCCTGCCTTCTGGGGGAGGGGCCTGCTGGCCAGTACTCAGAAAACCCTTTTTGGGTAGAGTCTCCGTGTCCCCTGCGAGGGGGGATGTGGATGGGCACCCTGTGAGCCGGTATTTCCGGGCTTTTGTTCTCTGGCGGCTTTCCCTGGCAGTTTGCTATGCCTCTTCTGAGAGTCAGAGCAGTAGCGGCCGAAATTCAGCCTCTGTCACAGAACAGAGGGATTGTGGCCCATTCTCCACTGATGTCCTGGCCACTTTAACTCTGTTTCTGTTGGTGCTGCTCAACCCTGCAGCATCACAGGCTGTGCGCCCCACACCCGACGTCCCAGCCCTCACTTCCAGGGCCGGCGCATCTCTGTCTTTTGTGTTTCCAACCCCACCCGCCAGCCGCCAGTTGCCAGCCGCCCCGCACAGGCTCCCAGAGCTCCCGGTCTCAGTCTGGTGTCTCGTGGGTGCTGACCGTGAGTCTGCCTGCTCCCCCGTGCAGGTGGCCCGCCAGCCGCCAGCCACCCCGCGCATGCTCCCGGAGCTCCCGTTCTCAGTCTGCTGTCTCGTGGGTGCCGTCTGCAAGTCTCCCGCTCCCCCGTGCAGGTGGCCCGCCAGCCTCCAGCCGCCCCGCGAGCGCTCCCGGAGCTCCTGTTCTCAGTCTGCTCTCTCAAGCGTGCGGGTCCANCCTGTTCTCAGTCTGCTGTCTCAAGCGTGCGGGTCCGAGGTCCATACCGCTTTTCAGCGCCCTGACACGGCGGCTTCCTCCCCCTTCTGTTTATCTTCCAATATCTGTGCGCGGTTTCATGGCTCCCCGCTTCGCACCTCGATAGCGCTGGAGATGTTCATTTGTAGAGATCCAGATGTATCTTCCTGCGTCTCAGGCTTATTCCGTGGATGTTCCTGCTGGTCTGGTACCTATCCAGCTCAACTCAGGGGACCGGCTGAAAAAGGGGTCCCCTACTCCTCCGCCATCTTAACTCCCCTCCCAAGGAGAGAAAGCAAATTATACAACCCTGTACATAGTATGATTCCACTGAATGTGTGAGTGGCTGTGTGGGTGGGTGGATAGACAAATGGATGGATAGACGGGCAGGTAAATAAAAGGAAGAAAGGGAGAAAGAGAACAAAGGAAAGAGGAAGAAAAGAATGAAAAGATAGTCACCACATTCTAAGAGTCGTTTTTCTGAGTAGTGGGACTATGATAACCTTTCTGTTCCTTCTTTTTGTTCCTTGACATTTTTGATTTTTCTTCAATCAACATGATTCATTTTTTTAAAAAATTTTTAAGTGAGGGGCGCCTGGGTGGCTTAGTC
>NW_023186847.1:0-1291 GCF_002007445.2 Ailuropoda melanoleuca | reverse complement strand
GACAAGGTAAAGGGAAGTGCATTCGGTTCCCATGCCAAGGCCACAGAGAAGAGCCCCTCAGAAGAGGCTCACACAGTGAATTAATATCATGGGCTGAGGAAGCCAGGGCCAGTGAACCAGTCATCTTCTGCACATGGGTGGTTTGAGATAGGTCTGTCCGCCATGCCATTTATTTGTTCTAGAGAAAGGTTTGGTGGTTCTTTGTTGTATAGCAGGACACTGCATGCCAAAAATAAATTATTAACTTGACTCAGTGATCCCAATCTTCCAGATTGCAGTAGCACCAACTTTACCCATCAAATGCGTGTGAGCAGACTGACCACAGCTGACTCAGTTCTTCAGAAAATACCAATAATGATAATGGGACTAATAATAGTAGTGAATACTTATTTGGCACTTACTAGCTACAAGGCACTATTCTAAGCATTTTCATATATTTCTCTCTCTCTGAGCCTCAGTTATCCCATATACAAAATGGGGCTAATAATAGTATCTGTACCCTTGAGTTACAAAGATTGAGTTATGAAATGTTCTCAGAGCCATATGACCAATATATAGTGGGGAGCCAAGATTCACATTTAAGCAGTCTGATTCTGGAATCTGTGCTTTTAACCATTTGTATGAACCATGTTTCTAGCTTCTATAAACTTGATGTTTTAACATGCTTTAACCCTACATGCATATGTCACACAACAACATGTTTGAGTCACCTTGCCTTGGCTTCCTGCCCCCCTTGTCACCTGACACCCCCTTCCTCAGGAGGAGTTCTCCTCCCAGAAGCATGCTTTGCCAATACAAACCAACTAATACAGAGCTCAGGCCCCCAACTACCTCCTCTATCAGGCTCTCACATTCCAGGCCACTATCCACCTGCCTAATTACCCTATGGCCAGATAGCAGACAACAAGGGCCAGCCCGCATGCCCCAGAGCCACTGAAAGTATTCAAACTAGCCAATATCCTGCCTCACCTGGTCCTTCCATGGAAACTACAATAAAAGCTCTTGCCCCGTTTCCCCTTCTTCCTCAGCTGCCTGGCCAGCCCCTGTGCCTCCCCATGTGGCTTCCTGTGATAAGATACGCCCCCTCCTTTTAGGAACTGTCTTTTCCAATGTCACTCATCCCTTGACCTCGTGGATTTAGTATACCACAAATTTTCTATTATTACACTATATTCTAATATACACCACTATGCCATACCCAGCAAATTCGTCCCTGTGAATGAGACCAAGAATGCTTGTTCTGTACTCAGTTCAATTCCTCTCTGAAGGCTTTCTTGCTTTCTACCATTAC
>NW_023186846.1:0-575 GCF_002007445.2 Ailuropoda melanoleuca | reverse complement strand
GAAAGCCAGCGAGAGAGGGAACACAAGCAGGGGGAGTGGGAGAGGAAGAAGCAGGCTTCCAGCGGAGCAGGGAGTCTGATGCAGGGCTCGATCCCATGACCCTGGCTGGGTTCATGCCCTGAGCCTAAGGCAGACATTTAATGACTGAGCCACCCAGGTGCCCCTGGATACTGAACTTTTTACTGGCTATGTGATTGGCAAATATCTTCTCCCATTCCATAGATTGCCTTTTAGTTTTATTGATCCTTTCCTTTGCTGTGAAGAAGCTTTTTATTTTGATGTAGTCCCAATAGTTTACATTTCCTTTTGTTTCCTTTGCCTCAGGGGAGGGGCCTGTTAGAGGACCTNAGAGGACCTATCTAGAAAAAAGTTGCTATGGCCGATGTCAGAGAAGTTATTGCCTGTACTCTCTTTCAGGATTTTTATGATTTCAGGTCTCACATTTAATTCATTTTGAATTTATTTTTTTTTGTGTATGTTATAAGAAAGTGGTCCAGTTTCTTCCTTTTGCATGTTGCTATTCAGTTTTCCCAACATTGTTTGATGAAGAGACTCTTTAGCCCATTGGATATTCT
>NW_023186845.1:0-559 GCF_002007445.2 Ailuropoda melanoleuca | reverse complement strand
CAGCAATGGAGGAAGATCATTGATACACAGGGTGTTACAGTTGGAAAAAAACAAAAACAAAAACAAAAAAACCAAAAACAGACATTGATGCAGCATTAACTAGAGGTCAGGCTCTGTTCTAAGGCACCTTATAAATATTTCTTCTCTTCATTTCCTCCATGACCCTATGTATATGTACTATCATTATCTCCAATTGACAGACAAGGAAACAGACACACAGAAAGGTTAAGCAACATGTCCAAGGACACACAGCTGATAAGGAATCATGCAAGCCANAAGCCACTAGAGCAACCCCAAGGTCACAGAGCTAAGAGACTTGTCCCCGCCCAGAGATGCGCATGAATGCAAACACTTAGGATCTGTGCCTTCACTGTCCACAACCTCCCCACACTCTCCCCACCGAAAGTTAAATATTATCTATATCTTTTCTTTTTTTCCTGGAACTTGCCTAACATGAATGTACAGAATAGGGTTATTTGTAAGGCACATTGGAGTCAAGCTTGGGCCTCCAGCATTGACTCACCTCTGTCATAACCTAGAAGTACATTTTCTGTCCTCT
>NW_023186844.1:541-755 GCF_002007445.2 Ailuropoda melanoleuca | reverse complement strand
GCCGCCTGGAGAATGAGAGCAGTAGGACTGGGGGAGCTTGGCCACTGCAGGGCGAGGGGATTCCAGGAGGGACGAAATCATGTACAGGGAGCCTGCACGCCTGCCTGCCCACCTTTCTGACTTACCGGACCACATGTGCAGAGCACTCCGGAAGCAGCCAGCCCCGGACAGAACCCGAGCTGAGGCTGGAGCTGCAGCCCCGGGGAGCTGAGTT
>NW_023186844.1:0-176 GCF_002007445.2 Ailuropoda melanoleuca | reverse complement strand
CGGACGCCCTTCGCGTCACCGACACTCGCGAGCGTCTGTGTCCCTGGCTGTGCTCCTGGCTCTGAAACCTCCTTCATCTCCGAGACTACAGTGACTCCGGCTCCATCGGCGGGTGTGGGTGGTAGACTTTTCTCTTTATTTTATGTGTGTTTGAGTCTTGCTCTCTTGTTCACTCT
>NW_023186843.1:2758-3595 GCF_002007445.2 Ailuropoda melanoleuca | reverse complement strand
CAAGGAGATTGGAAGGTATTTCACATCCAGTGAAACTGTTGTTGCTAGACCCTCTGCGTTTTAGGAGATGATGAAATTGTAGCCATTCTGGAGATCTCGATTTTTTTTAGGAGAGAGTGAGTTTGTGTGCAGGCATGCCTGTGTGTCTGTGCATGTGAGAGGGTGNGGGTAGGGGCAGCAGGAGAGGGAGAGAGAATCTTAAGTAGGCTCCACACCCAGCGCAGAGCCTGCCACGGGGGTAGGTCTCACAACCCTGCTATTATGACCTGAGCCGAAATCAAGAGTCGGAAGCTTAACCAACTGAGCTACCCAGGTGCCCCTAGAGATCTCATTTTTAATTTGTAGTAACAACTGGTTTGTTGAAATCTGTAGCTATACCTTATACACTACATCATCCTTGCATAACTGAAGCTCCCACTAGATCTAGAACTTAGAGTTTTCTCTTTGGGGTACTTACTGTATCAGGGAATTGGTACTAGAGAGATTTCTAATGGACAAACTAATCTCCAAGGCCTTTTTTTTTTTTCTAAAGATTTTATTCATCCACTTGACAGAGATAGAGGCAGCCANCGACAGAGATAGAGACAGCCAGCGAGAGAGGGAACACAAGCAGGGGGAGTGGGAGAGGAAGAAGCAGGCTCATAGCAGAGGAGCCTGATGTGGGGCTCGATCCCAGAATGCCGGGATCGCGTCCTGAGCCGAAGACAGACGCTTAACCGCTGTGCCACCCGGGCGTCCCTCTCCAAGGCCTTTTGATAGATGATTCTTAAGATATCACACCCCGTGATGTGTGTGTGAAGAGAAGATAGAATGAGCTGTTTCTCAGTTTTCAGTGGG
>NW_023186843.1:0-2160 GCF_002007445.2 Ailuropoda melanoleuca | reverse complement strand
TCCTAGTTCTTATGTTCCATAGATGAGAGAAATCATATGATAATTGTCTTTCTCTGCTTGACTTATTTCACTTAGCATTATCTCCTCCAGTGCCGTCCATGTTGCAGCAAATGTTGAGAATTCGTTCTTTCTGATAGCTGAGTAATATTCCATTGTATATATGGACCACAGCTTCTTAATCCAGTCATCTGTTGAAGGGCATCTCGGCTCCTTCCATGATTTGGCTATTGTGGACAATGCAGCTATGAACATTGGGGTGCATATGGCCCTTCTCTTTACTACGTCTGTATCTTTGGGGTAAACACCCAGTAGTGCAATGGCTGGGTCATAGGGTAGTTCAATTTTTAACTTTTTAAGGGACCTCCACACTGTTTTCCAGAGTGGCTGTACCAACTTGCATTCCCACCAACAATGTAGGAGGGATCCCCTTTCTCCACATCCTCTCCAACAATTGTTGTTTCTTGCCTTGTCTATCTTTGCCATTCTAACTGGCGTAAGGTGGTATCTCAGTGTGGTTTTGATTTGAATTTCCCTGATGGCTAATGATTTTGAACATTTTTTCATGTGTCTGTTAGCCATTTGTATGTCTTCATTGGAAAAGTGTCCGTTCATATCTTCTGCCCGTTTTTTGATTTGTTTATTTGTTTCTTGTGTATTGAGTTTGAGAAGTTCTTTGTAGATCTTGGATACCAGTCTTTTATCTGTAGTGTCATTTGCAAATATATTGTCCCATTCCGTGGGCTGCCTCTTAGTTTTTTGACTGTTTCCTTGGCTCTGCAGAAGCTTTTTATCTTGATGAAGTCCCACAAGTTCAACATTTTTTCATAAGGAAAAATTTAAGAGTTATGCTTAACACTAGAAGCTAACACATGTTAACCTTTCCCACATTTACCTCAAATCCTCTGCTTTAAAGAAATCATGTAGTAATGTTAAAGGTGGAGTCCCATTGATTTTCCTTGTCAGTGTCATTTTATTCTTTTTTCAGAAGCAACTGTATCATGAATTTGATGTGTATACAAGCCGTGCTTTTTATATTACAAGTGTATATGTATTTGTAAATACTATATAGTGCCATTTGGTTGCTTTTTAAATGTATATAAATTATATCACTGCATGTAACATCTTGGGACTCATTTTTTTAGACTCAAGATTATGTTTTCAATGTCTATTCTTGTTAATCCTATAAATTTATTTAATTCATTTTAGCTGCTATTTGTATTCCATTTACCAATAATGTGTTTATTTCTTTGCCCATTAGTTGACAGTTGAGTTATTATAATAATACTTTAGTGAACAGATACAGGTATTCTTGTGTGCATATGCAAGATACATATACTTTCTGGGTATTGTATAGAAAGGCTATATGTCTAGCAGTGGAATTGTTGGGTCTTAGGAGAAGTGCATTTTCAAGTTCATTAGGTATTGCCAAATTACTCTGTAAGGTGATTATGTCAGTGTGCCCTTTCAAGATGGTCCGAGGCATCTATTTCTTCAACAGGCTAAAATTTATTATGGTCAAGTTCTTGGTAGTCTGAAAGTAGAATACAATTTAATTTGTATTCCCTTATTGCTGTTGAGATTGAGAATTTTTTCATTTGGGTCTCCTCTTCTGTCAATTATCCATTGTCAGTGACCTACTTGTAGATGTTCTTTATACATTGTGGATACTAACACTTTGTTTATAATGGGGTTTTGGATTTTCTAAAGGTGTTTTTAATTTAATGTCAGCTTTATGAATATTTCCTTCCTTGTGTCTATTTTTTATTTGTACTTTAAGAAATATACCCCTGCTTTTCTGTTTAAATAGCTTTATATAGCTATCATATTATTTAGATTTTTGCATCTGTTTGTTTGTAATTTTTTGCATTGCATTTTTCTGGTTTTGGTATCAAGAATATCATATTCTTATAATATGAGTTAGCTTTTCGTCTTTTGAATTTTTGAAAAGATGTTTATATAATCTACATAAAGTAGGATCCATTCCTTGATGATAAAGCCATTTAGTCATAGGAACTTCATGTGTTTATTGAGGGTGGAAGGTATACAAGAAGTAATGAAATTTTAACTAATGATTCATTTTCTATAATGATTAAATTTTTCTAGAAATTTTTCATTTTATCTAAATGCAAATGTATTGGCATAAAATTATTCCAAATAGTT
>NW_023186842.1:0-1293 GCF_002007445.2 Ailuropoda melanoleuca | reverse complement strand
GCTGGGAGGGAAGGGGCTCTGGCCACCATGCCCTGAAGCCCCCCAAGGGCCACAGTCCCGCCGCCAGAGCAGCACATGCGTGCAGCCCACGTCGTGCCCAGCGTGGAATTGGGGACGCCGGAGGCACGGGAATGGCTCTGCTTCAGCCCGACTGTTCCCTGTTNGCCGGAGGCACGGGAATGGCTCTGCTTCAGCCCGACTGTTCCCTGTTCTCTCCCCTGAGTGTCAGAGTGCTCGGACAGAGGGCAAGTTTCCTGCCCAGAGCCTGGTGGAAAACGAGAGAGAAGTGGACCCCCGTGAACACGGTACCACGGCCCGTGGAGGCCAGGCGCTGACCACAGGCCTGGACACGGCCCAGAGGAGCCCCTGGGGTTCCAGTCTCGAGGCCAAGCAGGTCAGGGGGCCTGCAGCTGTCGGGGGGGGTACAGGAACCCACGACCCACCCTGTGAACATAGCAGGAGCCTGGGATCAAGGACAGGACATGGGGCATGTCTTGGGCCTGGAATTTGGCAGGTGTGTTAGGGGACTGGCAGAGACGGCCGGGGGCGGGCTGTGACCCAGTGTCTACTTTAGACAAGTCATTCTGGCCGTGCTATGGAGGAGGGGGGCTGGAGCACAGGAGTCACCAGCCACCAGAAAGCCGTGGCCAAGGAGCGACCCGGCCTGGCCTCAGAAAGCCCACACAGGTGTCTGCGGATGGGAGAAGCCCCTGGGCTGAGGTCCGATCAGGGGCCACCTCACAGGACAAGTCAGGGCACCTGCTGCCCTTCCTGCAGACCTTGGCTCAGCCGTGGGCGTCCCCACGTCACAGACGCGGAGTCCCCCGCGGGGTGGTTCTGCAGACGCACCTGCGGGGCAGCTCTCTGTGAAAGGGTGGTCTTCTTCTCCTGGTTTGTTAGAAGCGCCACTGCCTGGATACCTGGCAAGAAGCAGGGCTGTTGCTCGGGCTCCCAGCCCCCAGGGGCACCGCCGTCTCCTAGGAGGACGGGCACGGCTATTTTAGAGCTGGTTCTCCAAGGCCAGCCACTGCTCCGGCCACGTTGGGGATTAAGGACTCGGAAAGCCTTAGCCAGCAACAGGATGCTCAGGGCAGTCCTCCCAGCCCCTCCCGCGGGCAGAGCGGAGGGCTAATGACCGCCTTCTCTCCTGATGCTTCTCAGGCCAGAAGCCTCTAGAAGGAACCTTGCAATAACCCGCCCAGAGGCCCAGGACCACCGCCTCGGGGCCCCCCGGGGGGTTCCCACGCTGCAGACTGGCTGCGGCACACTGGGGTGGGTCAGGCGTTGCTGGCC
>NW_023186841.1:0-2281 GCF_002007445.2 Ailuropoda melanoleuca | reverse complement strand
CTGAAATTTCTACAGTGTGCACATATTATTACTTTAGAAATTACAAATAATTACATATACAATAAAGGAAAGGAATTTAGGGATGCTGTTTAATTCTACTTTCTCTTATGTTGCTCAGTATTAACATTTTTGTCTACCCTGAATTCATGCCAAGTAAATCCAGAGTTTATCATGATCAAAGAATGTTAATTTCAGCTAGGAAGGTACTTTTTAGTTTTGGTCTANTCAGCTAGGAAGGTACTTTTTAGTTTTGGTCTATTTCTATCCAGCAGTATCTGAGTATCCTAGCATGAATAAGGAGTATTACTTAAAAACACCTTAATTTTTATTAAGGGGAACTTGTCATTTTAATCAAAAAGAAGAAATAGTGGAAAATTCACTATAGTCCATTCTTTATGGCTAAAAGAAATATGCACTGGTAATATATAAGACCATAAAATATTACTGAATTTTGAATAACCTTCTTATACTAAATTGATGTCACCTTCTGATTTGAAGAGTACCCCTCAGCATAGCAAGCACCGTATATTACCTAGTAATAGAACAGTGTTTCAGAAAAGGGCTCTGGGGAGGAAGCTGTGTGTTGCTATGGCAGAGGGGCAGAGATGGAAGCTATGGCAGGAATTGAAGCTTCAGATGCCTTTGAAGGAAGAAAGGAAGAGAGCCAGTCAGTCGACCTTGACCTTGCCTTCTCACTTCCTTTAATCCTGGACTCTGGCGTTCTGACTGTTGAAGACCACCGGTGCTAGAGAACTGTTCAGTGAACCCTTCCTCTTGCCTGTTCCTGACCAGTAGAGAAAATGCCCCTTCTAAAGAAGTAAAGAAATTTCAACCGAGTAATAGGCACTTACTAGATGCCTGATATTTACCAGGCCTTATGCAGAGCATGCAATGTCTCTAACCCTATTAAAATAGATATAGAAGAGAAAGTTGGGGCCTAGCAATGTTGCTTAATTTTTCCAAAGTCATAAGTTAATATTGTATGTTTCAGGTTTATAAAAACAGTAACTAAGAAACTAGATAACATGTCCAATAAGGCCTAGAAATGGATGTGTTCATAGATTTCTGATGTCTGATTCAAAATTCCTAGCTACATATTGTAGCTGCCTAGTTCACATGATATCTAGCTTTGAATCCATTTTGTCAGATCTCTAGGAAGAAGTTTTTCTCGAAAGTCTTTGTCCCCTGTTGTCATTCCCAGCCTCCCCCCACCCTTGAAATTAGAGAAAATGGAGGTAAGGTGATTAATTAGGATTTGAAAAGGAAGGAAAATGAGAGATTTAAGATATACTCAGCTTAATCCTATTTTCTTGAGGGATTTTCAAAGCTTCATTTGAGTTAAATGTTTAAAAGAAATAAGTTATGCAACTTCTTACAACAGTTTAATCCAGTTGAATACAATAAAGTATCCTGTTAGCGTTTGCAAGAAATTACAAGTTGTATAAATCTCCCTCAATTCGCTAGGTGTTTATATCCATTTATTCTGTTTTATTCCATAATCACTAATATTCATTGATTACTAATTAAATATATTTTAGTTATATATATATATTTTTGTATGGAGATGCTTATTGAATGGCTATTGACAAAAAAGGATAGAGACTCCCATGTCTTAGTTTTGTCTTTTAATTAATGCTATAAATTGGCATTNCTATTAATTAATGCTATAAATTGGCATCTTGGTTTATAAATCAAAGTCCTTTTTAATGTGAATTAGTTCCTCAAAGTTATTTATGAGTTTTTATAAAGTCAGTTCTTGGCTAATTTTAAGCCAGTTTGTTTTGATCCAATGCTCTTTAGGTAAAGGTGTTGGAAGTTGTTAATTTAAACCTATATTCTACAGTGTGGTTTCTGGAATTTGTGGTCAAATAGTTTTTAAAAGTATATACCTTTCTAACAGAGTAATCCCATTTCCAATCTTGGTACACATCTACAATTGATTTTTTGAAAGTGTTTGAGATTAAATTTCCTCAAAAAAAAAAATCCTACATCGTTTACTTGACAAAATATCTGACACCCTAAGTCGTGTTAGTTTAGGGAGATTTTGTCGGTAAAAAGAACATATTTTCAAAGGCCAGAGCTTCCAGTCTTTTACAGTATTTTACTGCTTGCTTATCCTCCTTACTTCTACCTTAATTCATACTACTAATTTTTTTAACATCCCTTACCACACATGATGATACATTGTTTTTTCTTGTGATAACTTCTAATCTATTGTTTTAGCAACTTCCAAATATAAAATACAGTATTACTGTATCCACATGCTGTACGTTACATATCC
>NW_023186840.1:328-523 GCF_002007445.2 Ailuropoda melanoleuca | reverse complement strand
GTCAATAATTTGGGCTCTGGAAAACCCCGCAACCTCTCCTCATCAGAATGATGAGAAGGAGAAATCCCCCCTAGCAAAGAAAAGACATTGAGTCTGTGACCTCTGCCACAGCACTAATGGATATGGATATAACCAAATTATCAGAAATGGAATTCAGAGTAACAATGGTCAAGATGATGTGTAGACTTGAAAAAA
>NW_023186840.1:0-246 GCF_002007445.2 Ailuropoda melanoleuca | reverse complement strand
AGAAATTAAAAATTCTATGAGCCAAATGCAGTCAAAACTAGAGGCTCTGATGGCCAGGGTGAATGAGGCAGAAGAACGTATCAGCGAATTGGAGGACGGGTTAGTAGAAGAAAAAGCTAAAATAGAATCTGGACTCAAAAACATCCACGCACAGGAATGTAGGTTACAGGAGATCACTGACTCAATGAAATGATCCAATGTCAGAATCATCGGCATCCCCGAGGGGGTGGAGAAAAACAGAGGTCT
>NW_023186839.1:0-769 GCF_002007445.2 Ailuropoda melanoleuca | reverse complement strand
ATTGTCCTTTATGTAGATGTTAGCCTTGTGAATAATGTAACTGGTGAGTATAGAGTAGAAAATTAGTTGTATATTTCTTCTACAAATTAACCTTTAAAAATAAAATTGTTGCTGGAAAGAGAGTGCTGTTACATTTAAGGGAAATTGGTTTCTCTGTTTTGAAAAAGATCTCGTGCCATAAATGCAACTGAACTAACTATAAACATTAGTTCACAATGTAGTCAAAGGAATGGGTAAATTAGAAAAACTTATAACCAATGACCTTTTGTTTTAAATTATGTGGTGTGATCAAACAACCAGAATTTTTACATTTTTCTTTGTACACAGTTTATATATTCTAGATGGGTTTTTAAAAATATATTTTTGTTTTTATTTTTTATTCCAGTATGATTAGCATACAGTGTTATATTAGCTTCAGGTGTACAATAGAGTGATTCAACATTACTCAGTGCTCGTCAAAATATGTGCACTCTTAATCTTCTTCACCTATTTCACCCATCCCCTCACCCACCTCCCATCTGGCAACCATCAGTTTGTTCTCTACAGTTAAGCATCTGGGGTTTTTTTTTTNTTTTTTTGTCTCTTTTTCCATTGTTCATTTGCTTTGTTTCTTAAATTCCTTATATGAGTGAAATCATATGGTATTTGTCTTTCTCTAACTTATCTCACTTAGAATTATACATTCTAGCTCCCTCCACGTTGTTACAAATGGAAAGATTTCATTTATTTCTATGGCTGAGTAATACACACACACACGCACACCACTTCT
>NW_023186838.1:0-910 GCF_002007445.2 Ailuropoda melanoleuca | reverse complement strand
AAATTTAATTTTCTGATTTGTTTTCTGATCGTGCTAGTATAAAATATAATTAATTTTTGCTATTGGTCTTCTATCTTTGGACCCTGTAAAACTCACTTAGTTGTAGTAGTTTANCTGTAAAACTCACTTAGTTGTAGTAGTTTCTCAGATTTTCCATAGAGATGATCACATTGTCTGCAAATAAAGAATTTCACTTCTTTCATTTCAATCTGGGCGCTTGGATTCATTTTTTTTTTCTTTCCTTATTGCATTGGCTTGGAGCTCCAATGCAACATTGAATAGAAGTGATGAGAATGGACATTATTGTCTGGTTACTGACTTTAGGTGGAGTACATTTATTCATTCACCATTAAGTAAGATGTTACCTGTAGGGTTTTCATAGGTACTTCTTATAAGGTTGAAGAAGTTTCTCTACAGTTTTTGTGTAATGTATGACTACTTTTGGTATCAGGATAATGCCACCTTCATAAAAATAGTCGAAAAGTATTATTTCCTTTTCATTTCTGGTAAAAGCATATGTGGAATNTATTATTTCCTTTTCATTTCTGGTAAAAACATATGTGGAATTGGTATTATTTTTTCTTAAATGTTTTGTAAAATTCACCAGTGAACCCAGTTTGGTTTGACTTGTTTTTGTTGTTAGCAGGTTTTTGACTACAAATTCTGTTTCTTTAATAGATGTAGAGATATTCAGGATATTTCCTTCCGAATGAGCTTTCTTTTGAGGTAGAATTTGTCATTTCATCTAAATTTTCAGACTTACTAGCATATGGTTTTTCACAATACATTCTTACCATTTAATATCCGTAGGATGTCTAGTGAAGTCTTCCTTTTTTCACGATCTATTTGGCTAGCTGTTTACTAATTTAATGATATTCCCAAGGACACAGTTTAGGGTTTCATTGCTTCT
>NW_023186837.1:0-678 GCF_002007445.2 Ailuropoda melanoleuca | reverse complement strand
GGAAATATACTTATGTGACATGGCAGACGCTGTTGGCTCACTTTGAACCTAATTATCAGAGTGCAGTTCTCCTCAAGTGAGAGAGAGAAAAGGAAGCTCAGTCCAACGCAGACATAAAAACTGTAAGACGACATAAACCAAAGCCAACTGCGTTCCTCTCTCCAGCACATTNCTCTCCAGCACATCTCTAGCTTCTTGTCAAAACTGCCGCCTGGTACAATTTTGCGCCCAAAACATGGATTCTTCTCCTCCACTTGACTGGGCTGCTGACTGGTTCCTGGGGCTTTTACTGCCCTTGATGGCTCTGTGAGGCTCTGCCCGACCATCGTGTGGCTCTGATGATGGTGCGAACCCATTCGGAAGTTTCCTAAGGGATGTTTGCGCTCTCCTCCCAGAAGCAGTAAATGTACAGACTGGAGACATTTGGGGGGCTGCTGGGAGAGGAATACCTAATATGAAAATTTCCCTTGGAGAAGTGTGGATTGGGTCAAGATCAAACTGCACAGCTGAACGGAACACGAGCTACCGGAGACGGAGCGTTGCCAGCGAGCTCTCTTAGTGCTCTACGTACCGCTATGGTCTGTCTGTGTACATCCTCCCAAATTCGTATGCTGAAATCCTAACCCCCAAGGGGATGGTGCTAGGAGGTGGGACCTTTAGAGCCATGATGAGGTCATG
>NW_023186836.1:0-1960 GCF_002007445.2 Ailuropoda melanoleuca | reverse complement strand
GAACCACAGAATGGGGCAGCTCCATGAGGGCACAGGTGAGGCTGGCTGGCAACAACTCACAGTCGTTCCAAACTGGCCTGCTGTGTGATTTCCACCATCAGGATTCAAGGCAAACATGGATGCTGTGGTTCACCCAGGGACTGGGGTTTACTTGGAAGAAAGGCAAGGGTGGAAGCAGCATTGCCAGGACAATCACTGAATCATGGGCTGGGAACTCTAAGCTCAGCTGAGAGACGAAAGCCTCGAGGAAGCATGTAAAGGACACAGAAATCCAAGGAGGTCCTAGGGAAGAGCATGCTGAGGGCAGAGAAATGACAGATGGAACACACTGGAAAGAAGACACTGGGATGTAAAGGTGCCTCACTGCTCATCTGAGAGGTGGTGCAGCACTAGGGAGGAGCTCCAGGGCACCACGGTGGGAGTGGTGGCAGAGGTGATCACTGCAAAGGAGGTGTTTCAGAAAATGAGTTTGAGAAAATGAGTGTCTCTGTGAAGACTAGGTCCTCCACGTGCACACTGAGGCCACCTAGCCTGATGGCAAGAATCGAGACAGAGAGGAAGGCTGTGGGCCCATCCCCTAAGACTTCAATGAATTAGGTGAATAACCTCGGGGTAGGGAGAAAAGAGTAATGAGGAGGAGGCCAGTGTGCTCCACCTGGGGACCATGGATCTCGAAAAAATGGCATGGGGGCAAAGAAGAGGGAGGACACAAATCGTGAACCCCTCAATTCTGAATAATGGAGGGTATGAGAACACAGGCAGCACCTTAGGGGGCTTCAAGAATGGATGGCCCCAGTATGGCCAGGGTCAAAGCAAAGAGAAGGAGGAAATGGCTAAGGAGAGGCTGGGGAAAGAGAGGAGGCTGGCTAATATGGACTCCTAATTTGCCAGGACTTGGGGAGGGGTTGAGGGGAGGGGTCACAGGCAAAAAACAAAAACAAAAACAAATAACAAAGAGGGAACTGTCTTAGGGGAACAGCAGGAAGGGGAAGATAAGGAGAGAGGAGATGGGGAGTCATGAGAGTTGGTGATCACGGTAAGTGCAAAAGATTCCTATTGAATCAAATGGATTTATTGGAATACAATAACATATAAACGCGGTAAGTCAAACAGAAGAGTTCTAACTGTAGGATGGTGGGAGGGAGAGCACCAGTCCATGCTGAAGGTCATGACTGATGGTGGAGACATGGTCTGACACTACCAGTCTTGAACACCTGCGGTGTGCCAAGCACCAGGGGGAGCACTCCACATCTAAGCCTCCCAGTGGTCATCTCAGGCCATTCCCTGCACTGTAGCCCCAGGAGGGCTCTTTACTGAAGGAGGGAACACACCAAAACAGCAGCATCCTAGGACTCCTGGGAGGCTAACTGGCTTTCTTAACATGATTTTAGGGGTTTTATGCCTATTCCCTAGGGTGGCAGGAACCAGCCTAACCCACAGCTAGGACAAAGTAACCTCAACCAAATAATATTCAGATGGAGGGAAATCAAGGCGCGCATGGGAGGCCCAGTTGGTTGAGCGTCCAACTCTCCATTTCGGCTCAGGTCATGATCTGAGAGTCGTGAGATCCAACCCCATGTCAGACTCCACACTCAGTGTGGATTCTGCTTGAAATTCTTTCCCACTCCCTTTCCCCTTTCCTCCTCCTCTGCCCCCCGCCCCAGGGGCAGGCACTCCCTCTCTAATATAAATGAATAAATAAAATGTGTAAAGAGAAAAAATGCAGGAAAATTGAACTAGTAATAATAATTTATGGAAGAATTCACTCTGTGCCAGATCCTGTGCTGACTGCCTTGGATTAATTTCTCATTTAATCCGTACGTCCTTACCATTCTTACCCCCATTCCAAAGAGAGGATTGAGGCAGAAAGTGATTTGTCCATGATTCATGCAAGGAATCCCTATGTTATTCATAACGTGACTTTCTGAAAAGATTCAAGGGTTTAATACATTGCAGTGAA
>NW_023186835.1:0-1345 GCF_002007445.2 Ailuropoda melanoleuca | reverse complement strand
TTCTCAACTTTTCTCTCATTCAAGAAAATACAGCTATCAAGTCTCCTGGCACCCTGCTTTGGATATTCTCCTATTCCTGGCAGAAATTGTTCCTCTTCTTCTTTTAACTGAATGAAAGAGCTTTTTCTACATGATCTCTTTGCAACATTTCATTCTTGTTTCTCATATGCATCGTGGCAATTCTTTCATCCATTTCTACACAGATATGTGTAAGTACATGGGTGTAGTTCTGTATAAATGGAGACTCATCATTCCTGTTCGTTTTGATCTAGAGTCTTTTTCTCCCTAAATTTTTCTTCACACCAACCACCCTTCCCCCCAAGTAACTTGATGTGCACCCATTCATGCCTTTCTTGTGCTCGTGTGATCACAGGTGTGATTGTGTTCACACTCACACACACTACTGAAACAATAGTTGACTCGTACGGTGTGTTGATTTTGCACTTGACACCTGTCCCAGGCGTGCCCACATTTAATCCTCACAACAATGTTTGAGTTGACTTCCATCATACGTGTGAAGACGCAGTGGTACAGACGGATTAAGGAATGTGGTCAAGTTCACACAGTAAGGTTCAAATGCAGGCAGGCAGTATGACTCCAGGTCCAATCTCTGGAGGAGTGTCTTGACCATTGCTTTTTTTGCAAATTGAGGTCATGTTATGTATACTTTTCTGAATCTTACTCCTTACCTGTTGCAACACATGGCAAAGACCCACCTAACTTACCTCATCCTTTTTAATGGCTGCATGCTATTCCACACCACTGCCATTGCACAGTAGATTCTAATCACTGCCCTATTAGTGGGTATTACCTTTGTGTTGAGATTTTTCCCTATAAGCATGCAACTGAAAAAAATCTGGCACATTTCCTTAGGTAATGGTGCTTCCATTGCTGTGGAAGTTTTTTTAAAAATATAGATAATAACAAAACTGACCTCAGAAAAAATAGAAAATTCGAGAAGAAAAAGTTTAGAAAGACACCTGAAGATGTACTATTTATAAAGGAGCCATGATTACATGAGTAAATGAGTTCATAGCTAGATTCTGATACATCACAGATTATTCCAGTACAACTTAAACACTTTTAAAGACATATGGAAGTATAGGAAATTATCAGTTATGATATCCTGGCTACCTCCAGCCCTTGTGGTGTTTTCACACAAATTAGAAAGGCATGCCCCCTCTGGGGGCACACAGCCTTGCCCGTGATCCACCCCAGGGTGCAGCATGGCCCCTGGAGGACGGGTCTCAGCCCGCCCTGTCCCGCCTGGTAGGTTTTTGGATTTCCCAAAGCACACAGCTCCTCTGAACAGTGCACCCTAACTCTGAAACCATCATAGAAAGAC
>NW_023186834.1:404-523 GCF_002007445.2 Ailuropoda melanoleuca | reverse complement strand
TCAGCGCCCTTCTCATTGGTAACAAAGCAGAGCGTCTAGGAAAACACCTCCAGGGAACAGCAGCCTTTTCAAGGTGGACCCCGATTCCACATTGGGTGTAGGGGCCTGGGGAGGATCCA
>NW_023186834.1:0-210 GCF_002007445.2 Ailuropoda melanoleuca | reverse complement strand
GGAAATCCTGTCAAAACTGCTGGCGGCAATGGAACGAAAAGGCCCAAAACACGTCCGTCAGAAACAACACCGTACAGGGACCGTCTTAGCACTATCATCACCCTACATGAATAGGGGAACCTGAGGGAAAGTGGTCACAGAAGCCTGACGAGAGTGCCCCATAGTAGTCTCTGAGAACCCACACAGTCCAGGGAAATATCAACGATCATC
>NW_023186833.1:0-1151 GCF_002007445.2 Ailuropoda melanoleuca | reverse complement strand
ATTAATTTGGGTCCTTTCTCTATTCTTTTGAATAAGTCTGGCCAGTGGCTTATTGATCTTATTTATTCTTTAAAAAAACAACTTCTAGTTTTGTTGACCTGCTCTATTGTGCTCCTGGTTTCTGATTAATTGATTTCTGCTCTAATCTTGATCAACTGCCTTCTCATGCATAGATTAGGTGTGCTCCAGCTTCTTAAGGTTAGAATATAAAGACTGCATTTTAGATTGTTCTATTCCTTTGGGTGAGGTTTGGATGGCTATGTATTTTCCCCTTAGGACTGNTTAGGAGCACCTTTGCAGGGTCCCATAGGTTTTGGATCAATGTGTTTTCATTCTCATTGGTTTCCATAAATTGCTTAAGTTCTTTTTTAATTCCCTGGTTTACCCAATCGTTCTTAAGCAGGATGGTTCTTAGTTTCCAAGTGTTTGAGTTTCTTCCAAATTTTTCCTCGTGATTGAGTTCCAGTTTCAAATCATTGTGGTCTGAGAATATGCAGGGAATAATCTCAGTCTTTAGGTATTGGTTGAGACCTGTTTGGTGACCCAGTATATGGCCTATTTTGGAGAAAGTTCCATATGCATTCAAAAAAGAGTGAGTATTCTGTTGTTCTTGGGTGTAATGTTCTGTATATATCTATGAGGTCCACCTGGTCCAGTATGTCATTCAAAGCTCTTGTTTCTTTGCTGATTTTCTGCTTAGGTGATCTGGCTATTGCTGAGGGGAGTGTTGAAGTCCCCTACTATTTTTTTTTCAAGGTTTTATTTATTTATTCGAGAGAGAGGCAGACAGTGAGAGAGGGAACACAAGCAGGGGGGGTGGGAGAGGAAGAAGCAGGCTCCCAGCAGAGGAGCCTGATGTGGGGTCGATCCCAGAATGCCAGGATCACACCCTGAGCCTGAGGCAGACGCTTAACGACTGAGCCACCCAGGCGCCCCAAAGTCCCCTACTATTAACGCATTGTTATCTATATGTCTCTTTATTCTGGTTAAGAGTTGGCTTGTATGTCTAGCTGCTCCCCTGTTGGGGGCATAGATATTTATAATTCTTATGTCCTTCTGTTGAATACACCCTTTAAGAAAAATATAGTGTCCTTCTGTATCTCTAACTACAGTCTCTAGCTTAAAATCTAATCTTTCTGATATGAGAATTG
>NW_023186832.1:0-995 GCF_002007445.2 Ailuropoda melanoleuca | reverse complement strand
AAGGATGTATATTCTAGAAACTACAAATCACTCTTGAAAGACATTGAAGAAGACACAAAAAGATGGAAAAACATTGCATGCTCATGGATCGGAAGAATTAACATAGTTAAAATATCTATGCTACCCAGAGTAATCTATACTTTCAATGCCATCCCGATCAAAATACCAATGGCATTTTTCAAAGAACTGGAAAAAACAGCCCTTAAATATGTGTGGAACCAGAAAAGGCCCTGAATCGCCAAGGAATTGTTGAAAAGGAAAAACAAAGCTGGGGGCATCACGTTGCCGGATTTCAAGCTATAGTACAAAGCTGTGATCACAAACACAGCATGGTACTGGCACAAAAACAGACACATAGACCAATGGAACAGTATAGAGAACCCAGAAATGGACCCTTGGCTCTTTGGACAACTAATCTTTGACAAAGCAGGAAAAAACATCCAGTGGAAAAAAGACAGTCTCTTCAATAAACGGTGCTGGGAAAATTGGACAGCTACATGCAAAAGAATGAAACGTGACCACTCTCTCACACCATACACAAAGATAAACTCCAAATGGACGTAAAAACCTCAATGTGAGACAGGAATACATCAAGATCCTAGAGGAGAACATAGGCTGCAACCTCTTTGACAACAGCCACAGCAACTTTTTTCATGACACATCTCCAAAGGCAAGAGAAACANTTTTCATGACACATCTCCAAAGGCAAGAGAAACAAAAGAAAAATGAACTTGTGGGACTTCATCAAGATAAAAAGCTTCTGCACAGCCAAGAAAACACTCAAAACAACTAAAAGGCAGCCCATGGAATGGGAGAAGATATTTGCAAATGACACTACAGATAAAAGACTAGTATCCAAGATCTACAAAGAACTTCTCAAACTTAATACATGGGAAACAAATAATCAAATTAAAAAATGGGCAGACGCGAGAAACAAATAAACAAATCATAAAATGGGCAGAAGATATGAACAGACACTTTTCCAATGATGACAT
>NW_023186831.1:1216-1354 GCF_002007445.2 Ailuropoda melanoleuca | reverse complement strand
GGATTTTCGAGGACTCAGCGCCCTTCTCATTGATAATAAAGCAGAGCATCCAGGAAAACTCCTCCAGCGAAGAGCAGCTTTTTCACTGGGGTCCCCGATTCCACATTGGGTGTAGGTTCCTGGGGAGGATCCAGGCCT
>NW_023186831.1:356-1008 GCF_002007445.2 Ailuropoda melanoleuca | reverse complement strand
CAAAACTGCTGGCGGCAATGGAACGAAAAGGCCCAAAACACGTCCGTCAGAAACAACACCTGTACAGGGACCGTCTTAGCACTATCATCACCCTTCGTGAATAGGGAAACATGAGGGAAATTGGTCGCAGAGCCTGACGAGAGTGCCCCAGAGTGGTCTCTGAGACAANAGAGTGCCCCATAGTGGTCTCTGAGACACCACACAGTCCAGGGAAATATCAACGATCATCATCTCTCGTGAGTAAGGGAGCATGAATGAAAATATTCAGGATTTTCGAGGACCCAGCGCCCTTCTTATTGGTAGGAAAGCAGAGCGTCCAGGAAACACTTCCAGCTAATATCAGCCTTTTCACTGCGGAACCTGATTCTACATTGGGTGTATAGGCCGGGGAAGGATCCAGCACTTAGAACCAAGAAACAAAGTGTGAGGGGAAAGCCCTTGAAGTCACGACGGCCTTATGGAACGTGGAACAGGAATCAAGGTGCTTTGGGACCATGAGTGAAACATGACAAACACAGCACTGAGAAAGACAATTTGGCCAATACCCGCTTCCAACGAAATGCTTGCTCCCTGGGGAAATCCTGTCAAAACTGCTGGCGGCAATGGAACGAAAAGGCCCAAAACACGTCCGTCAGAAACAACACCGTACAGG
>NW_023186831.1:0-184 GCF_002007445.2 Ailuropoda melanoleuca | reverse complement strand
TCCAGGGAAATATCAACGATCATCATCTCTCGTGAGTAAGGGAGCATGAATGAAAAGGTTCAGGATTTTAGAAGACTCAGCGCCCTTCTCAAGCGTAATAAAACAGAGCGTCGAGGAAAACACCTCCAGCGATCAGCAGCCTTTTCACTGGGGACCCCGATTCCACATTGGGTGTAGGGGCCTG
>NW_023186830.1:0-1618 GCF_002007445.2 Ailuropoda melanoleuca | reverse complement strand
TACAGACATATGCAATAACATGAATACCCCGAGTTTAAAGAGTAAAAGCAGCTGGAATGTGATCCATTCAGCTCTATGCTGGGACTTGGGGGTATCTGTGAGGAAAACAAAAAGAGAACAGATGACCTGGTGTAATCTTGCGATCTATACCTTCAGAAATACATAATAACGATATTTGTCTTTTTTAAATTTTTGTTTATTTTTTAAAATATTTCATTTATTTATTTGAGAGGGAGAGAGAGTGAGCACCAGCAGGGGGTGAGGGGAGAGGCAGAGGGAGAAACAGGCTCCCCGCTGAGCAGGGAGGCTAATGCTGGACTTGATCCCAGGACTCTATATGGCTATAAAACATGGTCTGTTGGGAGAATTGGAGGGATAGGACTTCAGCTTTAAACCAAGGTTTATTTAAGAATAAAGCTCAAATAACACCAGGGTGAACAAATGCAAGGTGAAGAAGATACTGATAGATATATGGACAAAGAAATGAATGTAGTTATAAGTGGATCTATACATGTATAATCTGGACTTACACATGAGCAGACAAATATATGTATATGTATGTATACAGACCTAGATATATATACCATATATGGTCCTACATAACCTAGTAGCAAAGATAATCTATTAAATGTTATTGAAAAGGAATATGAATCTGAGTTATGTTTGCAAAGTTCCAGAGGTAAGAGAGAATCAGTAAGAAGGAGGGGATAAGTAATAGTGTTTTGCAAATCCCGGAAGTGGTTTGTAAGCGGAATGACAACCTCAGTGGTGTCATTAGGACTGCGTATGGAATCAGTGGTAGAGAGAAAGTGTAGGGGTGGACCGAAGACGGATCACTCATTATAATTTGCAAATAGAATGGGATAAAAACTAACATTTATGGACTTTGAGGCGCAAAGCGTCCTAATTCCTGTTGATTTTCATATCTCTCTGAGGTACCCACTATGACATTATATCATCTTAGCATTACTAGACTTTGGTAACATGCATTTAAAAGCCCTCCTTGTCAAGAGCACATTCCGATAAACTATGTATTATTGATTTCTTAATCTTTCTAGCTTAATTTTTTTTTAATTCTAGGACTACTGAGACCATTTCCTTCCTATTCAGTCACTTTTGTCTATGTCTATCCCAACTTGAGTCCCCAGTTGAATCCGTTAGCTTTCTTTATCAGTGAAGTTTTCCAGATTGCTGAACAACATACAAACACACCTAAAAAAGTCCTGTAGAAGTCATCATAGTTAGAAACAACTTGCCTCTGCCTTTCTCTTAGAAGCACAGTAGTCTAAGATCATCTCTTACAGCTTGACCCTTTCTTCATTTTCTTAAAAGCTTTGTCATTTTCTTCCCTCATTGCTCCCATTTCTTTTTATTTCTCTCTGTGATATCAGAGTTGAATCCCCACAAGAGGTAAAATTCACCATGCCCCAAATAAAGTAGAAAGAAAAACCTTTAAATGGCTAACAGAATATCTGGAATTTGGCTCTGTTCACTCAAACACAAATCTGCTTCCACTATCCACTTCAATGTAACATGGGTCTGGGCTCTACAGCTGTATAAGTATCAGAGACATCATAATCAAATTCTGTTCAGAGGCACTATGCTGTTTCAGTACTTA
>NW_023186829.1:0-935 GCF_002007445.2 Ailuropoda melanoleuca | reverse complement strand
TTTTCCTTTTTTTTTTTTTTTTTTTTTTTTTTTTTTTTTTTTTTTTTTGAAACAGCTTCAGAAAAAGAGGTAGTATTTCTTCTTTGAATGTTTGATAGAATTCCCTGGGGAATCCATCAGGCCCTGGACTCTTGTTGTTGGGGAGGTTTCTGATTACTGCTTCAATCTCTTCAAAATTAATCGGTCTGTTTAAATAATCAATTTCTTCCTGTTTCAGTCTTGGTAGTTTATAGGTTTCCAGGAAGGCATCCATTTCTTCCAGGTTCTTTAATTTATTGGCATAAAGCTGTTGATAAAAGTTTCTAATGACCCTTCCTATTTCATTGGTGTTGGCCATGATCTCTCCCCTTTCATTCATAATTTTATTAACTTGGGTCCTTTCCCTATTCTTTTGAATAAGTCTGGCCAGTGGCTTATCGATCTTATTTATTCCTTCAAAGAACGAGCTTCTAGTTCTGTTGATCTGTGCTCCTCGTTTCTAATTCATTGATCTCTGCTCTAATCTTGATCACCTGCCTTCTTGTGCATGGGTTAGGTCTGTTCTTCTATTCCAGATCCAGCTTCTTGAGATGAGAATATAAAAACTGCATTTTAGATTTTTCTATTCTTTTGAGTGAGGCTTGGATGGCTCCGTATTTTCCCCTTAGGACTGCCTTTGCAGAGTCTCATGGGTTTTGGACTAATGTTTTTTCATTTTCGTTGGTCTCCAAAAATTGTTTGATCTCTCTCTTAACTACCTGGTTTACCCAGTCATTCTTGAGCAGGATGGTTCTTAGTTTCCAACTGTTTGAGTGTCTTCCAAATTATTCCTTGTGATTGAGTTCCAGTTTCAAAGCATTGTGGTCTGAGGATATGCAGGGAATCATCTCAGTCTTTTGGTATCAGTTGAGACCTGTTTTGTGACCCAGTATATTGTCTATTCTGGAGAAAGTTCC
>NW_023186828.1:0-1407 GCF_002007445.2 Ailuropoda melanoleuca | reverse complement strand
GAGCCAGCTGTTTCCTGTCTGAGGTCAGGCCGTGGTGTCCCAGCAGGAACAGGGGTCTCGGCCCTGAGATTATGCCCATAATTCCTAAAGTGGTCTCTATGATCATGTCTGATCTGCAATCCCTCAGGGATTTCAGTATTAAATAAGGGAAATGCTNAATAAGGGAAATGCTGTGTCAAATAAACACAGAAAAAAAGGAGTCCCCTTTGAAAATAGGTGGGCAGACACGAAGGTACCTATTGTGTGATTCTACTTACAGAAACATCTGGAACAGGTAAAGAGACAGAGAGAGCAGCTTAGGGGTTTTGAGGGTGTGGCCTGGGGGAGAAATGGGCAGGGAGGGCTTCTGGTTCAGGGACTCCTTTGGGGAAGGGGATATTCCACAGCAATGTGTTCTGGTGGGGTGGCACCACCTTGTGCATATACTTAATGTGCATGACGTGTTCAATTGCAAACAAGTAATTTTATTAAAAAAAAATAATAAACAGTATACAGAACATGGNGGTGGGCAGACACGAAGGTACCTATTGTGTGATTCTACTTACAGAAACATCTGGAACAGGTAAAGAGACAGAGAGAGCAGCTTAGGGGTTTTGAGGGTGTGGCCTGGGGGAGAAATGGGCAGGGAGGGCTTCTGGTTCAGGGACTCCTTTGGGGAAGGGGATATTCCACAGCAATGTGTTCTGGTGGGGTGGCACAACATTGTGAATATACTTAATATGCATGACGTGTTCAATTGCAAACAAGTAATTTTATTTAAAACAAATAATAAACAGTATACAGAACATGAAAAAATAAAGTAAGAGTCAATATGTACCAGAGAGAAAGAACATAGGGGGAGGGGATGAAACATGCCGGTGGGACTTTGGGTTCCGGTGAAGGAACAAAGGGTAATTGCACAAGGATTCCTCCCTGCAGGGCTGTGGGCTCTGGATGTGGCTCTGGGAGCCCTGCAAGAGCAGGAGTAGGGGCAGTGGTTGGGATAGGGGCAGGGACAGGAGCAGGGACAGAGGCAAGAGCAGGGACAGGGACAGGAGCAAGGGGAGGGACAGGGTCAGCCGCAGTGGCAGGTGCAGGATCCAAGGCAGGAGCTGGGTGAGGGGCAAGAACAGGAGCACAGGCAGGGGCAGGCGGAAGGGGCAGCAGTTCTGGCAGGGGAGGGGGCAGGAGCTGGGGCAGGAGCTGGGCCCAGGGCAAGANGGGCAGGGGGAAGGGGCAGCAGTTCTGGCAGGGGAGGGGGCAGGATCTGGGGCAGGAGCTGGGTCTGGGGCAGGAGCTGGGGCAGGAGCTGGGGCAGGAACTGGGTCCAGGGCAAGAACAGGAGCACAGGCAGGGGCAGGGGCAGGGTCTCTGGCAGGGGAAGGGGCAGGAGCTGGGGCAGGAGCTGGGTCTGGGGAAGGAGCAGGG
>NW_023186827.1:0-664 GCF_002007445.2 Ailuropoda melanoleuca | reverse complement strand
ACAATCTATCAAATGTCACATTTACTTATGTGGCAGTTTGGGAATCAAAAGTCCACGCTTTTGCAGGTGAAAAGTGGTTCGGAAAGCCTGTTAAAGCTGCGAATGTCTTTCATCAAGTGGAAATCCAATGGAGAAGACCNGGTGAACAGTGGTTCGGAAAGCCTGTTAAAGCTGCGAGTGTCTTTCATCAAGTGGAAATCCAATGGAGAAGACCAAAAAAAAGGGTAGAGTTTCCTTAGGTGGATACCGGTGACCCCCACACTTTCTCCCGAGGGCCTAAGCACAGCCCAGGACCCCACATCACCATAATTTCTGATGCCACCACAATGGTACAAGGTACTATTAGCCTGATTGTGGTGTCGCCTAGCACAAGACACCGAGTTTCTGGAATAGGGCCGATGGTCTGGGAGCTTTGAAAGGCCTGCTGAAGGACGAACCAACACTGGCAACTAATTGCAACTACAGAAGGAAGGATGTGAGCAATCAGGATGTCTAAGATTTCCACCCTGGGCCACAGGGGAAAATGAGAACCTCAGCATGCATGGCATGGGGAAGCTGGCCGGAAGGAAGATGGGGGTCAGCAGGAAATGTCGGAGAAGAGAGTGCTAACCAAACAGGAGGGCATCCAAATGCCCTTCCTTCTAGTTGGGAAGACTAGTTCTTG
>NW_023186826.1:0-2125 GCF_002007445.2 Ailuropoda melanoleuca | reverse complement strand
TCATTCTTAAGTACTAAATATCCAAAATCTCCATAAAATACAAATAAAGCTTTACCGTAGAGACTGCCATCACAAGTCAGGATTTTACAGTAATAGTCCTGCAGGTCAGTTGTTATACCACCACTTGCAAATCACGACCTGCCTNCCACCACTTGCAAATCACGACCTGCCCGAAAGCATGCTTCTGAGGAAATAGCACAGGTCAGTTTTGAATGTTTATCAAAACATCACAGCACAGCATAGAATGAGCATCCAAGGGGCACCCTTCGCTCACTGATTCCTCCTCCAGTTATTGTTTATTCCTCTAATTAAGAACCACTTTTTCTATCATTCTACTCCCCACCATATTTAGTGTTTCACAATTACAAAAATGCAAGTATAAAGAAGTCAGAGAAATCTCTCCTTTCCAAATGACTGCTGACGGATCTAACAATATGCAAATCAATTTTTCTACAGCAAAATTCGTGGAAACTAAGGATGTCAAGATACTGACCCAAACCAAAGGCGGCACCACAATGCCAGGAATCCAGTGAGTTCCAGAGGGCCGCATGCCCTGGGGGTGTAGAACTTGGAGCACAGGTGCTGAGCGGGCTCCGTGGTACAGGGTCCACCAGCAAGAGCAGGGCAAAGGGGGATCAACGGATTCCTCGCCTCTTTCCTCAACATCACCTACTTTCTGTTTTACTCATGTAGGAATGGCACTGACCTAAATGTGTTAATTATCTTTAGTTGTCTGGGTATTAGAGGAGAGGATGGGTGCAGCGTTGGTTTTGTTTAGTAGTAGGGGTAAGGAAGCTTTACTTCTGTTTAAAATGCTCTAATCGAACCTACCTGCCCTTTCTCCCCAAATCTTTCTATTCCTTCCTTTGCTCTACTCCCTTCATTTCCTTCTCATCCAACCCACTCAAAAGAACGAGACCGGCGAACTGTTATCGATTGTTGCGACAGGCATCTGCCTTCTTTTACTTCAAGTCCTGTTTACTTTAGTACCTTTGGCGTGGTTATTCTAAAAAAATGAATTTTAATACTTCTGAATGCAATTTTCAAATGTTTCTAAAATGTACCTGGGATTTTTTTCTATAAAGGTAGGGCGAGACCAACAGATCGGAAGAGGATTACCACTGAGAAGAGAGACTGTTGCTCCCAGTTCCCAAGAAGAGTGGCGTGCTGCACCATGCAGGGCCACACGGGGAAGCAGCAGGAGGCAGAAGGCCTGCAGGGAAAGCAGGTGCCAGGGCCTTTATCACGGTTTTCACAGGAAGCGGTGGGTGACACAGGACAGGCAGATGGGATCAGTTGGTGTGAACAATCTCACTGCGCTCTGGGGTGTAGGGACTAGCCCTAGTTGCCTGGTACCTGGCTCTGGAGCTGTATGAGGGCAAGGAGAGAGAGTGGCACTGGCCGGCCCCTGCTGGCCACAAAGCAGGCAGTCTGCAGGTATGGGCTTTGGATTGGTTGGTTTGCATATGAAAACACGCTCACAGGGGAGTCATTTTCCATCCCTAGAAATGAGCCAGCTGTGGGAGGAACAAGCTCTCCAGGATCAGCAACGTCTTAGTGGGTNCATCTTAGTGGGCACAACATCAAGAAAACACAGTTAACACAAAATACTGTATATAAAAGATGGGATAGCTGAACTAAATTAAGACTAAAGAAAATCCAAGTTAACATCTTAACCTTTTACATCAACTCTCCCTTCACTCTAACACCAGGATGAGTAGAAACATAAGAAACTTAAGAGTTCATGTTATTTCCTTCATTTTTCATGCCTATTTCTTTAATGCAGTACTAATGAGTATAGAAAGCCTGGAAATCATTTTGTACAAGCAACCATTTCATACAAGAGGTATGAGATCATCCTTTAATGAGGTATCCTTAACACATTTCATTATTTGAAACACACAGTTCAGGATCCAAAGAATAGAACAGTTTAAAATACTCTCCCTTCCATGTACACCTAACAACAATAACAACAAAAATACTGTTTCCTTTAAAAAAGTGATATCTGGTAATATTTTTATGTATAAGATGAAAATAACAAAAGCAAATGCTTCCAGAACCTAGTTGATTATACCAAAGTTTCAATGTATACTCACCACTAAAAACAAATAACAGGAAACAACTA
>NW_023186825.1:1288-1543 GCF_002007445.2 Ailuropoda melanoleuca | reverse complement strand
CCGCGACCACTTTCCCTCATGGATCCCTAGTCACGAAGGCTGATGATAGTGCTAAGACTGGCTCTGAACGTGTTGTTTCTGACGGACTCACCTTTAGCCTTTTCGTTCCATTGCCACAGCAGGTGTGATAGGATACTTCCCAGGCCCATACAAGCACTGTGGAATCAAGGTCCCCACGAAAAAGGCTGATGTTCGCTGGAGGTGTTTTCCTGGACACTCTGCTTGATTGCCAAGAAGAAGGGCGCTGAGTCCTCA
>NW_023186825.1:402-1139 GCF_002007445.2 Ailuropoda melanoleuca | reverse complement strand
CTAGTCACGAAGGCTGATGATAGTGCTAAGACTGGCTCTCCACGGTATTGTTTCTGACGGACTTAGCTGTGGCCTTTTCATTCCATTGCCACAGCAGGTTTCATAGGATACTTCCCAGGCCCATAGAAACAATGTGGAATCAGGGTCTCCGGGAAAAGGCTGATGTTAGCTGGAGGTTTTTCCCTGGACGCGCTGCTTGATTACCAAGAAGAAGGGTGCTGAGTCCTTGAAAAACATGAACTTTTACACACGTGCTCCGTTACTCATGAGAGATCATATTCGTTGATATTTCCCTGAATTGTGTGGTGTTTCAGAGACCGCTATTTGGCACGCTCTTCAGGCTTCCGCGACCACTTTCACTCATGGATCCCTATTCACGAAGGCTTATGATAGTGCTAAGACTGGCTCTGCACGGTGTTGTTTCTGACGGACTTGCCTTTGGCCTTTTCGTTCCATTGCCACAGCAGGTGTGATAGGATACTTCCCAGGCTCTTACAAGCAGTGTGGAATCAGGGGTCCCCAGGGAAAAGTCTGATGTTCGCTGGAGGTGTTTTCCTGGACGCTCTGCTTGATTGCCAAGAGGAAGGGCGCTGAGTCCTCGAAAATCCTGAACTTTTTCACTCATGCTCCCTTACTCATGAGAGATCATGTTCGTTGATATTTCCCTCAACTGTGTGGCGTCTCATAGACCGCTATTGGGCACGCTCGTCAGGCTTCCGCGACCACTTTCCCTCATG
>NW_023186825.1:0-198 GCF_002007445.2 Ailuropoda melanoleuca | reverse complement strand
TCGCTGGAGGTGTTTTCCTGGACGCTCTTCTTGATTGCCAAGAAGAATGGTGCTGAGTCCTCGAAAATCCTGACCTTTTTCACTCATGCTCCCTTACTCATGGGAGATCATGTTCGTTGATATTTCTCTGAACTCTGTGGTGTCTCAGAGACCGCTAGTGGGCACGCTCCTCAGGCTTCCGCGACCACTTTCCCTCAT
>NW_023186824.1:0-564 GCF_002007445.2 Ailuropoda melanoleuca | reverse complement strand
ATATAGGAATACAGAAAACATTTACATTTTCTCCAGTAACTCAAATCCAACATTTTCAACAAAATGATACAATGAAAATACCCAAGTTATGTTCTAAATATCCAGGCAGAGGGTCAGAATCACACGTGGCTATTTTGGGAAATGCCCCCAGTGTCAGCAAAGGACATCGGCAATCTGTAATTGCATGTGAAGAAGCTGTTCACTGACAATCATTTTAATCTTCCAGAAGTGATGCTTTAACCACTTCACATTCTAACNCTTCACATTCTAATATGAATGGAGGAAGAAGAGCTGAAGGCATCATGTCTAGAAGGCCATGGGCACAGTCAGTCTGGGATCATCATAAACCATCTCAAGGAATTCTCGCAGGAACACTGTGAGGGAGGCGTGTGTAGCCTTGTTTTACAGATGGCAGACATTTATCCTCAGAGGGTCCAAAGTGCCTTACAGTTTCTTGCTATAGGCCTGCCTCTCCTTGGCGTCAGGCTTGACGCAGACCTCTCCACCTGGAAATCCCATGCAAATAGCCAATGCAATATGTTGCAAAATGTAAAACCCCAGCAT
>NW_023186823.1:0-623 GCF_002007445.2 Ailuropoda melanoleuca | reverse complement strand
CCACATCAGGCTCCCTGCTCTGCTGGGAGCCTGCTTCTTCCTCTTCCACTCCCCCTGCTTGTGTTCCCTCTTTTGCTGGCTGTCTCTCTGTCAAATAAATAAATAAAATCTTTAAAAAAAAAGAAGAGTAAGTTCTGAACATCTAATGTACACCATGATGTCTGTGGGTAATAATACTGTGTTTTATACTTGAAACTTGCTGAAAGTAGATGTTANTGAAAGTAGATGTTAAGCTTTCTCACCACACACAGGCAAAAGGGTGAGGTGATGGAGATGTTAATTATTTTGATCTTGGTCATCATTCCACAGTGTGTATGCACAGCAAATCGTCACACTGTGTACATTAAGTAGATACAATTATATTTATCAATTATTTCTCAATAAAGTTGGTTGGGGGGGAAGAAAAAGAGAAAAGAAAACTTTGGTCCCTGCCTTAAAAATTGATTGATGCTACGTTACAAACTGCAACCACTTCCTTAGGTCCTCTAGGAACTACGTGTTGTTGTGCACATCATTTTTAATATAAATTCCTGTGTCTTATGCATTAGATCCGAGTGGTGATATGCTCAAGAAGATCTGAAGCATAAAAATGCTTCAAATTGAAAGGAGGAAAGGAGATAATG
>NW_023186822.1:256-1938 GCF_002007445.2 Ailuropoda melanoleuca | reverse complement strand
TCTGCAGACCCTGCACACCAGCTCCTAGGCCCTCTGGGCTCGGCTGCCCACACCTCCCCATCACCCTGCCTCACCATCTGGGGACTTGCCCATTCTGTGAGGCCTTCGTGTCCTGTGCTTCGTGCAAGACAGGAAAGTAATCACCAGCACTGAGAAATTGTTCTGGGAAGGTTGAGGTAAAAGTTCAATAAAAACCTNTAAAAACCCGGTTCTCCAGTTAAGTACTTGAGTAGATAAGTGAATCAGCCGTCTTCTTATCTGTGCTAACCTGAGGTGTAACCCATCTCAACAACTGAGGAAAAGCAAGCCTGTTGATGAATCAGGTGACACCACCGAGGAGAGGAGGTCAGCTTCTGGAAACTGAGGACCAGAAACTGAGCAGCTGGGCGGTGGGAATGCACAGGGCAGGAAGCGGTGGGCGTGCAAGTTCTGCGTTGGCTTTAGAGAGTAGAACTAGCACCTGGAATCCACTCCCTTGGCCTGGAATAGTCCTCAGGGCTTAGGTTTCTTTGACTTTCAGTGCTCTGACTCCAGAGAATAAAGCCCCCTCCCTCCATGCCACTGCTTTCCCCTGGACCAGCTGGTCACCACACAATGCCCCACCTTGTTTCTGTTACACAGGAGAACTGAGAGCAGGAAGTCAGGCTCCGCCAGCTCACAGCCACCCCTGCTGCTTGCAATGTTCACTCCCATCATTTCCAGAAAATCACAGCTTGTTTTTGCATTGTTCATTCTGAAGATCATCTGTCTCCTACATGCCAACAGAGGCTGAGAGCAAGTTGTCATTCACGTGGAAGCAGGACTCCAGGATAACCAGGTCCTTGAAGAGTACACCGACCAGGAAGTTCTCAGTGTCCCCGTTGGACCCCCAGGCTTCCCTGGCTTCCTGGCCCTCCTGAACCTCCATACCCTGGCATGGCCAGGTGCCTTGGGAAGGAATAAGCCCCTTACAGCTCGAAGACTTTGATTGGGGTTTCACCCCATATAGAGAAAGGCAAGTGTCAGCAAATGAGACAGACATGGAGAGTATTACGGGTCAAAGCCTGGAGAACGTGCCTCAAAAGAACCTGCCCAAGCCCCAAACAAAGGGAGAACCCAAAGAAAAAGCAGGAAGAACAATTCTGTCCTCCTTTTCAGACCCTCCCCTTCTCAGGAAAACTCTTCTCTCGCCAGGTACTTATAATTACTTTCACAAGATTATTGGCCCCAAGCAAAATCTCTTCAGGCTGAAACCCCATCTGCCTTCAGCTTCAGCTGGAATTATGGGGTACGGATTGGGTAGTGGAGACAGTGGTGCTAGTGAGTTTGCCCTGAGGTGAGGGTGCGCCTCTAGGATGGCCATGGCCTTCTGTTGGTGGGTGGGGGTGGGGGAACAGACTGGGGAGCCTGGGGAGCTCTACAACGCAGGGTCCCCAGCACCTGGGACCGAAGGTGGTACTGCTCAAGCCAATGGGACCTGACGACTTAATAGAAACTGGGAAGCCCAAAGTTTCCAGGAGCCTAAAGACAAATTCAGTTTTTTCTAAAGTGCATAATCCCTTCTTTTCTTGAAATGGTGATCTTAAAAAACCCAGTGGTGATTCATCTAGGTGAAGGTGAAGGTCGGAGAAGGAACAGCCATCCCCCCTTCTACTCCAGAGACAACTTGGGGGCCACTCCTTACCAACTATTTTTATTTCTTT
>NW_023186822.1:0-173 GCF_002007445.2 Ailuropoda melanoleuca | reverse complement strand
GGATTCCGATGTAAAGTTCGATGCTTCATTAGTTGCGTATAACACCCAGTGCACCATGCAATACGTGCCCTCCTTACTACCCATCACCAGGCTATCCCAATCCCCCCCCCCGAGGCCCTCAGTTTGTTTCTCATAGTCCATAGTCTCTCATGTTTCATTCCCCCTTCTGATTA
>NW_023186821.1:0-1383 GCF_002007445.2 Ailuropoda melanoleuca | reverse complement strand
GCTGTGCAGAAGCTCTTTATCCTGATAAAGTCCCATAAGTTCATTTTGTCTTTTATTTCTCTTGCCTTTGGTGATGTGTCGTGAAAAAGGTTGCTCTGGCCGATGTCATAGAAGTGTTTGAGGGACGAAACCAATTGGTGATTATTTATGTCTCTTAATGCTTTCAAAGGCGCTGTCTTCTGAATAGCAAGCGTGGCTGCGGGCTGGGTGAGCAGGGAGAAGAAAGGAAGAGCTGCCTGCACCAAACAAGAAACACATTGGCCAACACAGCAGCCCTGCCCAGTCTCACAGATCAGTTCTCTAGTGAGCCAAATCACAACGAAGCTTTATGAGTTCACACTACACGGATTACTGGCCTGCAAACCACAACCTAATCTGTGTCCAGTAAGAGCCAATCAATATTTTTCTCAGCATCTCTAACTGAATGACACGAATGAAGTGATTCTCCCTGGGTAAGAGGCTGGCTGTTCAGATTCTTGGGAATCTTGTCATGCACAGCTAAGAGTGTTGATAATGGCCGAGAAATGTACTCCCCACACTGACCTCTAATTTTCTTTGTTCTTTTCCAGTCTCCCTTCATGTGTCCTCCTCCCTATCTTTGGCTATCATTCTGTCAATTCTTTTGTGTTCCTGATTTTAGTTTGATAGCACATTTGCGTCATAGCGGTTGCAAGCGGTTGAGAACTCAGGGGAGCCTGCAGGCCAGCAGCCCTCTGGCCCCGTTCCCCAGATCCCTGCTTCACTGTCACCAGACTGCCACCCATTCTTGCCAACACCTCTGGTCACAGGGCTGGTAAGTATGTGTGCGGTCACACATGCATGCCTAGCTGCTTCTGAATCACAGAGCCATCATAAGCTCTTTTGCNATGTACTCCCCACACTGACCTCTAATTTTCTTTGTTCTTTTCCAGTCTCCCTTCATGTGTCCTCCTCCCTATCTTTGGCTATCATTCTGTCAATTCTTTTGTGTTCCTGATTTTAGTTTGATAGCACATTTGCGTCATAGCGGTTGCAAGCGGTTGAGAACTCAGGGGAGCCTGCAGGCCAGCAGCCCTCTGGCCCCGTTCCCCAGATCCCTGCTTCACTGTCACCAGACTGCCACCCATTCTTGCCAACACCTCTGGTCACAGGGCTGGTAAGTATGTGTGCGGTCACACATGCATGCCTAGCTGCTTCTGAATCACAGAGCCATCATAAGCTCTTTTGCATGACATCTAGAACCACCCAAATCTCACCACAGTTTCCCCAAGGCGGAATTTATTCATCTCAAAAAAAAAAAAGAGGCATCGAAACTATTCTGGGACTTTTACTTCATGGACAAATTAGGAAGGCAGTAAAAACATTTTATTTGAAATAACAATCAAAAGCCAACTTGGAGCGCAG
>NW_023186820.1:0-1251 GCF_002007445.2 Ailuropoda melanoleuca | reverse complement strand
GTAGGGTTTAAAATGGGTATTGATCAGATAAAAGAATTGCTGGTGTGAATGTATGTGATCTAAAAGGGTATAATATAGTTAGAGATGAAAATATCCATATCAATGAAATATTGGAGTGACACAAGTATTGTTGAGATCATGACCAAAGAAAATACTGATTTCTGGAATAGAGTGTTGCAGATGAGGAAGGTGACAATCTGAAAAAAAAGGGGGGGGGTTATGCACATTTGCATATGCATGGAAATATCCATGAATTATAGTGAGACAAATAATGAAAAGAAGTGATGCAGGTGGTGAAGCATTAAAAAATGAGAAAAAAACACCTTTGGAGAATATTAATAATGACAGCTATAAGGAAAAGTATAGTAGATGAAGAATGTTACAAATGTCAGAGAAATTTGGTGTTTTTGAGGAGGGAAGATGACTGCTTTGGATATAAGTATGGGTTCCTTGACATTGGAGGCAGACATAATTTCATCAGTAAAACAGAAATGCTTAAACAAGAAAGGAAGAACAAAACTGATACCTCAAAAGTAACCGAACTAGCTTAAGGCTAGGCCCTGTATATATTGAGATAGGTTTTTCACTTTTATTAGGATTAGACTATGATGGCCCTACATGAGGGCCAAATAAGTTCCATCATGAGAAGTAGCAGCAGTCCAAAAAAGAAAACCAACTAAGTAACATTCTACTCCAAGTCCCCTAATTTGTTTTTGTTCAAACCAGAAGACTTTGAATGGTGAAATATGGCATTAAAATAATAAAATTATAATTATTATTATTATTAATCATTATTTGCTGACCAAAACACCAGTTTCGTTATATGTGTGGACCTTTAAAACCATTCTGTTTGAAAACTCTATTCAAAACTAAAATTCTGGGGCGCCTGGGTGGCACAGCGGTTAAGCGTCTGCCTTCAGCTCAGGGCGTGATCCCGGTGTTATGGGATCGNCGAGCCCCACATCAGGCTCCTCTGCTATGAGCCTGCTTCTTCCTCTCGCACTCCCCCTGCTTGTGTTCCCTCTCTCGCTGTCTGTCTCTATCTCTGTCAAATAAATAAATAAAATCTTAAAAAAAAAACTAAAATTCTTTCTAAATAAGATATGTGATTTTACATAATTTAGAAAAAAATGTTTTGGGATAGAATTTTTGTTTTAAAGATTTTATTTATTTATTTGACAGAGAGAGGGACAGCCAGTGAGAGAGGGAACTCAAGCAGAGGGAGTGGGAGAGGAAGAAGCAGGCTTCCAG
>NW_023186819.1:460-649 GCF_002007445.2 Ailuropoda melanoleuca | reverse complement strand
AACCACGAAACCAGCCCTACAGGAGATATTAAGGGGAGTTCTATAAAGGTAAAAAGGCCCCAAGAGTGATAGAGAACAGAAAGTCACAGCCGATACAAACAAAGACTTTACTGGCATCATTAAAATCATATCTCTCAGTATGCAATCTCAACGTGAACGGCTTGAATGCTCCCATAAAACACCACAGGG
>NW_023186819.1:0-203 GCF_002007445.2 Ailuropoda melanoleuca | reverse complement strand
ATTATAAATATATATGCCCCCAACAGGGGAGCAGCAAGATACACAAGCCAACTCCTAACCAGAATAAAGAGACATATAGATAAAAACACATTAATAGTGGGGGACCTAAACACCCCACTATCAGAAATAGAGAGAACACCCTGGCAAAAACTAAGCAAAGCATCAAAGGCTTTGAATGCCATACTCGACGAGTTGGACCTCAT
>NW_023186818.1:0-3590 GCF_002007445.2 Ailuropoda melanoleuca | reverse complement strand
TTATTCACCTGTTTTATTATATTTCCAGGATAAATTCATTTCTCTTTGATCTATGACATAGAAATCAAGATTATTAGCATTCCACAATGTCTTAATTTTAAAGTAAACCCATAATACATTTTTGGAGAANTGGAAATTACATTGATTATAGGCTGATGTTTTGTGGACACTTTAGTGAGAATTTCTAATGTCTGAGTTCATTGTTTTATTCACCTGTTTTATTATATTTCCAGGATAAATTCATTTCTCTTTGATCTATGACATAGAAATCAAGGTTATTAGCATTCCACAATGTCTTAATTTTAAAGTAAACCCATAATACATTTTTGGAGAAAATTTTTTTTTTTTTTTTTTTAAAGATTTTATTTATTTATTCGACAGAGATAGAGACAGCCAGAGAGAGAGGGAACACAAGCAGGGGAGTGGGAGAGGAAGAAGCAGGCTCATAGCAGAGGAGCCTGATGTGGGGCTCGATCCCATAACGCCGGGATCACGCCCTGGGCCGAAGGCAGAAGCTTAACCGCTGTGCCACCCAGGCGCCCCTGGAGAAAATTTTAATCTTCACAGTATTTACCCTTTTTTAATTAAATGTGTCTTTTAGGCTCCTTAATTTTTATAAGAGAATATCAGCTTATGTAGTTTCTTATCAGCTAATGGTTAAAGTACCTGATTATTCTATGAAATAGCAACATAGAGTAGTTGTATTTCAGGTACTTGCCAAGTATATAGATTGTCAGTAACTATCTCCCAATGCCTTTCAAAAGCACTGCTGAGATGACTAGTATTTATAGACTACCTACAACATTAAATCCAACCATTTTTCCTGATACTGTAAATTCTATTGCTAGATTCATCCAAGTCATGTAAAGTAAATCCTTACTCTAATTTCTATTGACTTCTGGTTTGCTCACTCTGGCTGAACTGCACTTTGAAGCAATGTCCTATGCCTACAGTTAAAACAGCATAAAAATTATCTTATGAAAGTTGCCATTGTGATATTTACAAGGATACATGTAAAGATATATTTAATGCATGACATAGATCTTGCTCTATCAATACTCATAAGAATGTTTTTCACTGTTTTTTTGCATTGTAAGTAATGTATTCTTAGCAAATGTTGTCTTTACATAATTGATTTCAAATTTTTAAAATACTATGTTTCTGAATTGAGTCACCTAATAAAAATCTTGAATATATATTTGCAGATGATTTTTGGAAGATATAAAAACATTTAAATATCATATTTTTATCTGCTAATTTCATGTAAGCACTCATGTTACTTTTTTTGAACACATTTTTTCTTGATATCAATTTCCTTTTTAAAAATTATGTTGGTTTGATTTATTGTATTAATTTAAAAAACCATCTTATATGATTTTTGCAAGGCAGTAGCCATAGTAAAAAATATTTTTGACATTTTCAATCAAAGGTGTTTGGTTCCTGACAACTTAAATTATTCTGTAGTCCTATCTGATCATGTTTTGATATTATTTCTATTGCTATACACTTATAAAATCTGTCCTTATTTATTCATTTGGTCATTACTTCAATAAATATTGTTTGACTAACAAACCATGCATTATGTTAGATGTTGGAATACAAAGTTGGAAAATACACCCTTCTCAGATGTTGAAACATATATTATTAGAAGCAATATACATGTATATAACATAAAGTAAATGTGGATAATGCGATGATAGAAACCTGGAAAAATTATTAGTGTAATAGAACAATCAAATTAATTCTTAGTTATGTTCTGTATTCTATTTCAGAGGTTAGATACATATCTCTTTTCACTTGTTTTTTCCCTCTAAAATGGATGTGTACATAAACCACTGTAATCCATTAGAAATATATTTTGTTAGATAAAATTTTAAATATATTACTTCTTTAGTAATCATATTCTCCATCTATATGTTGGTAACTTTAACAATAACATCATACACATATTTTGATATTTTTAAATTTTTTATTTAGAAGATTTTGTAGATTTATTTTTAGTATTTTTAATAGAGCAGCTTTAGAATTACATAGTTATTGTAAAGATAATAGAGTCCCTGTATATCCACATCCAGTTTCTCTTATTTTTAACATCTTACATTGGCCTGATACATTTGTCACAACTAGCAAAAAAAAAAAAAAGATAATTTTTATTAAATTCGATGCATTAGATTCTTAGTTTTTCCCTAATGTCTTTATCTCTTTTAAGATCCCACTGAGGATAACACAGTATATTTATTATTCATGCCTTCTTAGGATCCTCTTGGCTTGGCAGTTTCTTTGACATTCCTTGTTTTTGATGACCTTGAGAGTTTTGAGGTATTTTTCAGGTATAGGTATTTTTAGAATATTCCTCAATTGGGATTTGTATGATTTTTTTTTCACATGACTAGACTGGGTTAACATATGAAAGATGTATCATAATCCATTATTTCATCAAGAGCAATTTTTGTAAGGAGATCCCCTTTTAAGAAGCAATGTATAGAGTAATATTTGGAAGATTTAAAATAAATCAGTAAGTATGCCTACATTGTTTTAAATCCATTTTAGTTATAAGAAATCTAGATGTATCATTTAAAAAAGATAATTTTCTTTAAGTTAGAGAAATGTTATATGTTATAGTAGTCATAATTAGTTTTCTAAGTCTAATGGTTCTCCTGAGGAGTCTAGAAATATTACTGTTCAGAAACATCATATGAAATTTGGTTCCATAATAATTTGTTATATGTAAACAGCTTCTAGTGTTATCTTAAAAATCCCTTAATGCTAAATAGAAAAACAAGACTAAAAGATATTTTCTGGAATAAATGGTTATAGACAGAATTGTGATGACAGAAGACTTACGTACTGAATTTGATTTAGTGTCTGTAGGGAACTGCAGAAGATATTCTTCTAAGGTAACTAAGAACTCAGTGTTGACAACAGAACTAGCTCTTCATTTACCAGGATACTAAGAGGCTGAGAAGAAAATGAAAGTTTATTTAATTGCAACAATTTAGTATTTAAAGAACTTGTAATGCTAAAGTCCAAATACAATTTGACAAAACAGATTATGATTAACTTATTTTAATTATATTAATATATCCCATTTAGAAAAATGGAATACCATTGTTATTTCTTAAATTATTACTGCTCACCACTATAACATTAGTAGAAGTGAGCATGTGGTATATTTGTATGCATATCAAACAAACCTTACTCACTGAAGCTGCCTTTCTTACTTTTCTGCAGTTACGTATCTTAATAGCGTCCTTATATATAGCCAGTTTCTTCTTCTGGGTGGCTAGACTGTTCTGTCTTAGCATCCATTCAGTCCTTAGTTTCTCATCTGAGCCTCCTAGAAAGGACATCAATTAGTTTCAAACGTCATGGTCATTTTTCACTGTGGCCATCTGTCCACTTAGAACTTGAATCTGATGAAAACCTTACTTCACACAGGCCATCACACAGCTGCCAGATGGCAACAACTTGTGATCACCATGACCTAGCCTACATTTAAACAATAGGACTAATAATACAAATTGTTTATTGACATTTATAAATTCCACTTCAGAATGAAGTGTGAGAATTATAGGCTTCTGACCAAAGGT
>NW_023186817.1:550-1093 GCF_002007445.2 Ailuropoda melanoleuca | reverse complement strand
CCAGCTAATCCCCACAGCAGGCAGGTGAGGGGAGGTGCGCAGAGCTTAAAAGTGACAGGCAGGGTGGCTTCGGAGCCGTAGGAACATGACTTCTTTCTTTCTTTCTTTCTTTTTTTTTTAATGGTCTACCACTTTTTTTTAAATATAATATTTTTTATTATATTATGTTAGTCATACAGTACATCCCTAGTTTTTGATCTAAAGTTCCATGATTCATTACTTGCGTATAACACCCAGTGCACCATGCAATACGTGCCCTCCTTAATACCCACCACCAGCCTATCTCATCCCCCCCCAAAGTTTGTTTCCCAGAGTCCATAGTCTCTCGTGGTTTATTCCCCCTTCTGTTTATTCCCCCTTTCTTCTTCCCTTTCTTCTCCTACCCATCTTCCTACTTCTTATGTTCCATAAATGACTGAAACCATATGATAATTGTCTTTCTCTGCCTGACTTATTTCACTTAGCATTATCTCCTCCAGTCCCATCCATGTTGCAGGAAATGCTGAGAAATCGTTCTTTTTGATGGCTGAGTAATATTCCATT
>NW_023186817.1:0-187 GCF_002007445.2 Ailuropoda melanoleuca | reverse complement strand
TTTTGATTTGAATTTCCCTGATGGCTAATGATTTTGAACATTTTTTCATCTGTCTGTTAGCCATTTGTATGTCTTCATTGGAGAAGTATCTGTTCATATATTCTGCCCATTTTTAAATTTGTTTATTTGTTTCTTGTGTATTGAGTTTGAGAAGTTCTTTGTAGATCTTGGATACCAGTCTTTTATC
>NW_023186816.1:0-620 GCF_002007445.2 Ailuropoda melanoleuca | reverse complement strand
GCCCTGGGGCTGAGCTTCAGGGGTCCACACGAATTGACATTGCAACGTAAAGGAGAACGCCTCGCTCCCGCCGCTGTGTGGGTACACTCTGTGTGGTTTGTGGTCGTGCGGCCACTGCATAATTAAAGAGTGTGAACTAGTCCCCCTATAAAGACCAGGCAAGGGCTAGACGCTCAGAGAGATCCCTTACAGTGTGAGAGCTGGGACCTGATTTTCATGCCTCTATTTTAGGGTAGCAAAGAAGAAAAAATGCCAAAGCTCGTGTTGAAATGTTACCTTTCGCTATCTACTCCTCTATACGAAATGATTTTCTGGCAACCTGAAAGAATCCTAGAACAGTGTTTATTAAATTACAAAAACATTCACTCAGCCCCAATTATGCCAGGCTCTGAGGGTTTCGTGCTCCNACTCAGCCCCAATTATGCCAGGCTCTGAGGGTTTCGTGCTCCCTGAGCCAAAACCTCCCTCTTTAGGGAGCTCCCCACCAGAAAATGTCATTCACAGCTCAAGCAAGTCATCCTGATTTGGGTCATGCGTGTGTTCCTTCCACCCTTCCAACCTGATTGAACCCTTATTATGTTCTAGACATTGTTCTTCACTTTAAGGAAGTAAACTAAAAT
>NW_023186815.1:0-984 GCF_002007445.2 Ailuropoda melanoleuca | reverse complement strand
TTTATGCTAAATGGTGTTGGATTTTTGTCAAATACTTTTTCTGCCTGTATTGAGATGACCATGTGGTTTTTAAAAAATTTTGTTGTTATATAGTATTACATAACCTGAATTGCTGGGATAAAGCCCTCTTGGTTATGGTCTGTCCTTCTTTTGATATGTTGCTGGGTTCAGCTTGGTTGTATTCTGTTGAGGATTTGTGCATCTGTGTCATAAGATACGTTGGTGTGCAGTTTTCTTGTTCTGTGTTATCATTATCTGGTTTTAGTGTCAGGGTAATACTGGCACGTAGAATGAGTTTGGAAGTGTTCCTACTTCTGTTTTTTGGAAGCATTTGTGCAAAATTGATGTTGATTGCACTTTATTTATTTATTTTTATAATTATATTTTTTATTATGTTAGTCATCATACAGTACATCCCTGGTTTTTTATGTAAAGTTCCATGATTCATTAGCTGCGTGTAACACCCAGTGCACCATGCAATACGTGATTGCACTTTAAATATTTGCTAGAACTCACNTGGTTTTTTATGTAAAGTTCCATGATTCATTAGCTGCGTGTAACACCCAGTGCACCATGCAATACGTGATTGCACTTTAAATATTTGCTAGAACTCACCTGAGAAAGCATCTGGAGCCAAGCTTCTTTTTGTCAGTAGTTTCTTCACTACTAACTCAGTCTTTTTATTTGTCTTTCAGATTGCCTGTGGGTTTTTTTTTTTAATGTCACTTTCTAGTTTATCTTTTTCTAGGAATTTTTCCACTTCATCTAATTTATTGGCGTTCAGTTGTTCGTAGTATTCCCCGTAGNAAGAAGCAGGCTCATAGCAGAGGAGCCTGACGTGGGGCTCTATCCCATAACACCGGGATCACACCCTGAGCCCAAGGCAGATGCTTAACCGCAGTGCCACCCAGGTGCCCCTCCTTTTGATTTCTTTAAAACTGTAACCTTGCTAAAACATGCTTCCCTAAGTGAAATAAGTCAGAT
>NW_023186814.1:0-4570 GCF_002007445.2 Ailuropoda melanoleuca | reverse complement strand
TAGGGGGTGGGGGGGTGGAGGCGCTGTAATGGGAGGAGAGGGGGCCTGGGTGTTGGAGGAGAGATTGCATCCAGGGGGTGGTATGAGGGAGCTTCTTCACTAGCCCTGCATGCTGAGAACTCCTTCCCCAGCTTCACGGTGGGCTCAGTCGCCACCTGCCCCCACACCGCACCTACGCACCCGTCCACCAGAGGGAAGTCCCGCATCAGGGCCCGCGCGCGCTCCCGCACACTTGGGGTGCTGGAGGTGGCTAGCGTGGTCCGGGAGCTGGGTTCTCCGGGTGTGGTCGGGGCTCTGGGGGTTCCCGGCGTGGTCTGGGCGCGGGTTACCCGCCACTGCAGCAGAGACAGCAGGAGCAGGAGACGCAGCAGAGGTCGCCCGCGGAGCGCCGGGGTACCCTCGAGGCCCATCGGCCGCATGCTGCCCAGGGTTGGACTGGCAGGCAGGGGCCGGTCTCGAGAGGAGGGGCGGGGAGAGGCAGAGGGCGACAATGGGGTCCTGACCAACCGTCGATTAAGGTGACCCAGCGGCGCGGCCTCGTGAGGAGGGGGCTGGAGTCAGAACGCTTCCACCGAGCAGGTATTCGCGACGCCGCCGCGCAGCGTGGCCACAGGGGGCGACACAGACCTCCGCCCCCAACTAGGAGGGCGCCCCAGTGGGCCCGACCAGCCTCTGCAGCGCGCGCCCTCCGCTCCTGCATCTGCTCCTGCACCTACTACTTTCCCGGCTCCTGGGACCCGCGAACAGATGGCGGGGAGGGCGGGGGAGGCCAGCAGTCTTCCCAATCTCACCCCTAGCCAGACAGGTCGCAGGTCCACGTGGGGTTTTAGTTGCAGGAATGTCCCCCACCCTGCAATAGGTCAAACATTCTATGAAAAAGAGTGAATTGGATCTGTATGTTTTAACTGAGAGAAAGAGGGTTCTCTCTTCATTTTATTTTTAATAAAAATGAAATTTGAGTATAATATTATGGAAAACCATTTTGTTTTAGTATCTAGTATTGAAATTTGCTTCTGTAATGTGTTAATATGTGCACAAAAAAAGACTCTAGATACTAAACATTAGTTAATAGTAGCCATCTTGGAAAGGGGATTACCCACTCCCCGGTCAATTTATGTCCCATCTTTTTCTGTAATATGGTCATCCTGGCTGAGGGATGTCGCGGGTAATGCTGGTGAAGGCTGGCCAGTTTGATAAGAGATTAGTGGAGGCACCACAGCAGCTGAGCCTTGAAAGGATGGGGTCTGGACTGGCAGCAGGTGGAGAGGGCATCCCGGGTTGGACAATAGCCCAGGGAAAGGTCTGGTTTGGACAGGACAGCTGTCTGTAAGTGAGGAGCTGGAAGGCCCTCGAAGGCATAGAGTAGTGAGACAAGAGTTCTTGCTGGTAAGAGTATGAGGGGGCTTGGTCTGACATGATTTCATGTGGGAAGAAATCCTCCTTCAAGACAAGGTGGTTTCCAGGATGGCCAGAGGCCTGGCTAGTGTAATTCATTGTTTTCTGCAGAAAAAGAGCTGATGCACTGGGAGCTGATCTCGGAACTGCATTTGGGTGGCATCTGAGCTTCCTGGGCCTGCAGCAGGTCCTACGGGGCTGAGAGGGGCTTGTAGCATAGACTAAAATCTGAATCGCTCCCTTCTGTATCTGGGCCGCTCAAACGTTCTCCCATCTGAGCTCCCTGATAATTGGGCCTCCCCTTCTGGGCACCAGGAGAAGGGCCTTGACCTCTGGTCACCACTGCCTCCTGTCCATCACTGCTCCCTACTCATGCTTAGGGTTAAGGACTAAGTCTGACCCTGCTGCCTCCAGCGTTGGCTCTCTCAGGAGTGAGAGAGAGAGAGACAGAAAGAGAGAATGTTTATTCTGGTCTCTCATATAGCAAGCTGTCTTGCCATGGGAGGTCTTCATTTAAGTGATATAAACAACATAATGAATGATAAATAATAGTTTATCAAAAATTCAGAAGTACTGGGGTGCTTGGGTGGCTCAGTTGGTTAAGTGTCTGGCTCTTGGTTTCAGCTCAGGTCATGATCTCCCTGCGTCAGGCTTCAGGCTCAGTGAGGAGTCCGCTTGAGATTGTCTCTCCGCCCTCTCCCTCTGTCCCTCCCACTCTGCTCTTTCTGCCTCTCATAAACAAATAAATATATTTTTAAGAGTTCTGGAGTATTGCTTATACAGCTATTTCCTATAATAGTCTTAGGTGAAAGGAGAGGGCATCATGTTTATAAGGTTTATAGGGTAGTTCTTTAATGTCATCAAATTAATACATAGACACCATTTCAAATGTCTGGTTTGGGTTTACTAAGTAAATCAGAGTTATACTCTTCCTGATAATGACTGAAAAATTTGGGCCAAATATAAAAATAATCTTCCTGAAGACATCAGAGAGTTAAACAAGATATTTTAAAAATTACTTGATGAGGATCCAGTGAGGGTGGAAACCCAGAGGTGAGCCTGACTTTAGGGTTGTCTCTTCCACAAGGGGTGTTGTGGTCTGAAGAGACAGAGATTAGTGTCCAGGGTCCACCAAAGTGAGGAGGACCCTGATGAACACTTAGTTTTGAGTTCCAACACAAAAGAATGCACCTAGGAGAAAGAATGAGTGAACCTACTCCAGGCCTGCAGCAGGTCTGGTTATTAAGCAATTGTCTCTCAAATTCTAGATGCAGTCTTCTTTTCTCTGCTCTGTGAGGCTGGGGCTCAAACTCCTGAAACCACATTTCCTAGACCCTTAGCTGGCATCCTGGCATTCTGCCAGTAGGGCCTACAGAGGAAACTGAAAAGCAGTTTTTTTCTGTTCCAGCAGTGACAGTTGTCTGCAGTCTCCAACTTCTGGCTGTCACAGAGCAGCCTTGCCGCTGGTGTTTAGAGCACCTGCACCGCTGAGCAAAGTCCTGTCCTTAAGCTATTAAGAGGTCTGCTCCCCAGCAGCACAGGGCCCTCCCATAAGCTTCTATCTTCTACCACCTCTTCCCATTTTTTCCTACATGGACCCTGAGCTGGATCAGCTCAACTTGGAAGGATCTGTAAAGGCATTAAGGTCACCTCAGAGTGCTACTCACTCTACCCAAAGGAGTCAAGAAAGAGAGAGAACAGGTAAAATGAACAGAAAGCACTATTAGAACTTTCTGAGTAATACTGTGGAGCGCAGCCAATCGGAGCCTGAGGAAAAAGGAAAATGTGTGTTCTGATATACATTTTTAATGATGAATTTTTCTAGAACACTAAAATAGTTGAAAAATATTAAAGAACTGAAAAGTCGGTGTATTAGCTCACAGCATTATTTTATTCATACCCANACTCACAGCATTATTTTATTCATACCCAAAACAGAATTTATTACAATTTTACTAAACTAGCTTTAATGGAGGCAAACACATGAATAAAATTTTCTTTCTTTCTTCCTTTTTTTTTTTTTTTGGCTTTTTAAGTTTTTATTGTAATTCTAGTTAGTTAACATACAGTATTGTATTAGTTTTAGGTGCACATATTATATTATTCTCAGCAATTCCATACATCGCCCAGTGCTCATCACGACAAGGGCATTCCTTAATCCCCATCACCTGTTTCATCCATCCCCCCACCACCCACCTCCTCTCTGATAACCATCAGTTTGTTTTCTACAGTTAACAGTCTGTTTCTTCATTTGTCTGTCTTTCTCTTTTCCCCTCTGTTTGTTTTGTTTCTTAAATTCCAAAAGAGTGAAATCGTATGGTATTTGTCTTTCTCTGACTGACTTATTTTTGCTTAGTATAATACTCTCTACCTCTAGCCATGTCATTACAAATGGGAAGATTTCATTCCTTTTTATAGCTGAATAATATTCTCTCTCTCTCTCTCCATATATATATATATATATATATACATATATATATATATATATATATATATATATATGCGCCTCATCTTCATTATCCATTCATCACTCGATGGACACTTGGCCTGCTTCCATAATTTGGCTATTGTAAATAACGCTGCCGTAAACATGGGGGTGCATGTATCCCTTTGAATTAGTGTTTTTGTGTTCTTTGGGTAAATACCCAGTAGTGCCATTGCTGGCTCTGTGGGGTAGTTCTATTTTTAACTTTTTGAGGAACCTCCGTACTGTTTTCCACAGTGGCTGTACCAGCTTGCAGTCCTACCAACAGTATTCAAGTGTTCCTTTTTCTCCACAATCTTGCCAACATGTGTTGTTTCTTGTGTTGATTTTAGCCATTCTGACAGGTGTGAGAAGATACCTCATGGTGGTTTTCATTTGCATTTCCTTGATAGTAAGTGACAATGAACATGTCATAAATATTTTCAAAATCTACTTCTTCGCTTAGCTCATTTTCTATTGGGAGATTGAATGTTTGGCAATTTCTCTTGACCAGGTGAGGATCTTAAATAATTTTTAAGTAACTGCAGCTTATAAAACTTCGTTTATAGAATGCCATCGTGAGTGGTATAGTTAACATTTTTTTCAAGGCCATGTCCAAATTTGCATAAAATTCCACTAAGCAAAAATCATTAATCAATTTTTAAAAATCCAAATCCAATGCTGACTTTAAGTATCATCGTTGTGTGTTTC
>NW_023186813.1:0-946 GCF_002007445.2 Ailuropoda melanoleuca | reverse complement strand
TCTAAAAATATTGTAGGGGTTTTGTTTTACCTTGAAATTCTTAACCCAAATGCAGCAATCTGTGTAAAATAAGGATATTTTAATATTTTTATAAGTTGTTAGCCAATTGACCGAACATTATTTATCACATATCATTTCTTTTCTCTTGTGATATAAGATGGCATTTTCATCATATTCTTTACCCTCATTCACACATTTTTTTGAAATGCTTTTTTTTCTGGGGATATATATTTTTATTTTTATTATTTTTTTAATGACTCTCAATTTTTATTGTCATTAATTATATTGATATAATTCCTGAAGTTGAACTTTTTTCAATTATGAAATTTTACTTGATTATATTATTCTTTGGAGCTCTACTTGTGCATATTTTTAAACTTTTGACAATATTATACTATGTTATTATAATAACTTCATATTATATTTTGATATATCAAAGGGCAAGTCCCCTCTCTCATTTTCAATAGTATACTGAATATATTTGCATATTTATGGTACCTAATACATTTTAGGATCCATCTATCACTATCCATTAAAAACTCTTGTGTGTTATTGACTCATAATACTTTAATTTATGAGAATATTCATGGGATAATTTGTATCTTTTCACTATTGAATATTCCTATCTTCCAGAAAGAAAGAAAGGACTTTATGTTCTTCAATAAATTTTTAGAGACCTCCTCTTTTCCTGCCAAACCCAGACATTGTGTTATGCCAATACAGTTTATAGTTTTATGGCTATTGTAAATAAGTCCAGTTATTTTTAGAAAATTTTCTCAGTGCTTAATTCTTATGAACAGGAAAAGCTATTAATTTGCAGTATTGATCTGTGTGGTCACTTCGGTGACCCTGTTTTACGTGTTTGCAGTTTGTTCTTTTAGATTTTTAAGGTAAAGAATCCATTAAAACCTAAATAAAGACTTCGAAAAATTGCTTTTCCAAAGTA
>NW_023186812.1:0-2539 GCF_002007445.2 Ailuropoda melanoleuca | reverse complement strand
CCTCTTCTCACAGCTACTTCTTGGCATTTCCTCACAGGATCTCTTTTCAATTCCTTGATGATGATGCTCGTTCTCTAGCCTCTGAAAGTTTGAGCTGTTTGCTATCCTTGCAAAACTCTCCTGCACCTTCTTAGCCTGGCTAACTCCTTTTTTATCTAAAGAATTTTTAATGCATAATTTGTTTTGTGAATCCTTGAAGTCTCTGCCAGCTGGCTCCCTCACTGCTACATAAGTCAACAGGACCTCAGTCCGTGACTTTTCTATGCGATCTTCACTTCCCAAGCATTATCAGAGAAATCGCCTACTAACTTGTTTTACCCCCTTTTACATATGTTATGCTTCCTTGGGAAGTAGTTATGTCATGTTTACCCCTGAAATAACTCCACTAGTATAATAACCAGTAGTCAACAAATATATACACGACTTACTATGTTTATCTGTCATGCGGAAACATATGACCAATGATCCCTACATTTATTAAGTTATTTATACACAATAATACAGCATAATGATAATCAATGGAAAAATATATTCAAGCAAAATTTGGAATTAAAGTACAATATTAATTTAAGCTAAAATATTGCCATGGAAATGACTATGACTCATCATATTCATGCTAACAAACCATTGTAATTGCTGCTACTTTCATTTAGCTAAAGAAGGGGAGAAGATAGTTGACTAAGAAGATGCATTGAAGATTCCTAGTTTGCTTTTTCCCTCTCACACATCCTCCCCTAATCTGAGACTGCATTTCTTTGGCCTACACTTAAGGCAATCCAAAAAGCGATATTGAGGAAAAGGAGTAAGAAACACGTTATTCTAAATCCCAGAAAAATTAAGAAAGAAAGCAGAGATTTAGAACAGCAGGGAATAGCTCATTAGTCTGCCTCTTGTGATTTCTGTGCTTTTAACCCAGTTTTAATTTTAATCAAAAAGTGAATACTCAGAGAATTGGGAGTGGATAGAAAGGAAAATAGTAAGGCTTTTCTTNGGGAGTGGATAGAAAGGAAAATAGTAAGGCTTTTCTTGTTGGGCAAAACTAATTCATATTAAAAGAATGACAAATTGATTGTGAGTAATATATGTTTGAGAAATAAAAAATAATCTTGTACTTCCTAATTTTATATAGCTTGGGAAATATTTATTAGGTTATTAGTATGAAAACCATTGTAGAATAACATTATCTCATTAACAACTCATAACTATACTAGTTATGCATTAATATCAACATTCAAAATGGTTATTAATAATGAAAGTAGCTACTAATCTCACTGTTAAAAAGGAGCATAATCTTTAGGATGTAAGAAAATCCTTGTACAGGTCTGAAAATAGGTAATAACCATTACCTGTTTGCTTGAAGTGTCCTCTTTTTAAAAATATGAGTGTACTGAAGCTTAGGGTGACCATAGAAAGGTAGTAAAACCAGGTAATAGAGTCAAGATCCAAACTGAAGTCTCTTTGTTCTCTTAACCACTAAACCAAATGTGTATCTTCCTTGAATTATAAGGTACTTGGAGTTTTTCAAAACTGAATACAAAACTTGATAGATAAATATTTTCCTTTTAGTAACACATCTAACAAGGCTTTCCATTTTACTTCCCACAGTGTGTACAAATTAAACCACATTTTCTCCCATTAGTTAATTTTGGTAATTTGGCTTACTATATACTTCTTTTTTTCCAATATAAAATATTAAATACAAGGACAAAAGATAAGGCCTATCAGGTAATATTGAAATGACTTATCTCATCAAGATAATATCAAACAATGTTGAGACATAGAAGTGTAGCAAGATGATTGATATATAAGGTAAAAACAATGCTTTGCACCCAATTCTGTCAAGAAGGAAAGGGGGGACATTTTTGTGGTTATCTTATTTTCTGGAAGAAGTTTTCAAGTTCTGAATAACAAATACAAATTAAACTTCAATAAATGATTACCAGAGAAATTTATAATAAAATGCTTAACTGAGCATTTTTTCTATCACATTTCAAGTTTAGTGTCAAGCATATATGGTGCAATATAAACAGTTCAACCTATTTTTATTAATTCCTAAGTAATTTTTATGACTGCAACCTTATGGATGTGTTTCCAGCCAGTAGAAATATTTAATAATGGTTTTGGAATTTAAATTCAAATACCTCCAAAATAAGAATATTAGCCACTGGCACAAAATTAAATTACTTTAACATCAGTTAATTACAGATTACACATATCCCCAGCCCCCACCTCACTTTTCTCTAGCAAAATATGTTAAAAAAAGGTTTACATTACTAACTCCTAGCTCAGTGGTAGCAAAAGTGGGTTCTACTGTGAGAATATCCTCAAGCAAATCTCTTTGGATCTCTCCAAAGAAATAGCTGTGGGACAATATCAACCCAGAGGAGCATAGTCTCAAGGGTTAACAATCACTTCTCCCAATCTGCTCTATCTCTGAGTTATCAGTCAATTATAGAGACATTGATTGTTACAAATTAACTTGAAAAGCCAAAATAGGAAAAGAAAGAAAGAAAAATAAACACAGATTCATTCCTTTTTT
>NW_023186811.1:0-2067 GCF_002007445.2 Ailuropoda melanoleuca | reverse complement strand
CACGGTACCTTTCCCCAGAGTGTCACTTTTTTCACTTTTGGAGGGCATTCCTAGGAGATGTGACTGGTAAAGAATGTAAAACGGATTTTTCTGTATTACGGTGAGCAAAGTGATCTTACGGGAGATGGTGAAAACTTCACGTCAGTTTTTGGCTTATGATGGCCTTGGGCACAGCCCCAGATCACTGCGGTCGCATGGCCACCCGCCCTCGCCGTCAGGCAAGCTTGGGTAGAATGGTCTAGGAATTCCTGGACCAATTCCTTCCCTCCCCACACTGTCTGCCTGAGGATGAAGGACATGTGGACACCCCACTGCTCAGGGAGAAGGGTCAGAGTCAGAATGATCAGGGTTGCCTTTTTTTTTCTCAGCATAAGTATTGAGAAGAATTTTGGAGTCGGCCTCTTTCTGCTGGTATTTTATAGGCTTGCTTTGCAACACGGCACAGCCCAACTGGGGAGGCCTGTCATAGCTGCCCTGAAATCAAGCTGGAACCATCAGGTGTTTCAGATACACTTGAGCAAACATCACTGTGGCCTGTGCCTGGGCCAGGAGCTCTGCCATTGACAAGCTCAGTTCATACAGAGGCAACACCGGGGCTCTCTGTTGGGGCCAAGAGCTGTGAGCAGGCTTTGTGGCCAGCCCAGGATGCTCACATGTGTGTGGCGCCCTGTCCCCGAGCTCTTGGCACCTGCTGCTTGCCATTGTTACAAGGCAACACCCCATGGATGCAAACCAACATCCTTGGCATAAGAAGAAAGATACCCCAGCAACTTCAGCAATCTGCTACCCTAAGTTACATCCTGAGTCCCCAGAAGCACAGGTGGCATGAGAGATGAACCTGATTCACGGCTGTGGTGCGATTCAAGTCGAGACTAAAGGGACAGAAGCAAAGGACAGGATGTGGGCAAGATCCAGTGTGTGTGGGTGACTTGATTCCATACAGAGACCCAACTGCGTGCTCTGACCTCTCAATCCTGTTTCTGTCCCACACATCTGGAAATAAGCGAACTACTCAGTTAGACGTTAGCGTCAAATCAAGATGCTCCCAGACAAGCTAGTCACTATTCTTCTATTAAGTTTTTGGCTGAAGTTAACTCATATTGTATGAATTTTAGAGCATAGACCTGGGTTAAAATCCAGTGACAGAGGAGACTAGAAGGCTACTTTGGGAATGAGGGATGGGTTTGCAGAAACAACAATGTTCAGCTCGTCTCCAAGAAAGAATGCAGTAGGGATGCTTACTTACACGTCTGGCAAATGTTATTTACAATCTTGAGAAAGAAGCTCATCAGATTGAAATACATTTCAGGAGAGAAAAAGCACTCTCTCCCTCATCATTGTTTACATCTTTCCGGAGCCAACAGGCAAACCGTACAGACAAGAGAGGACTTCTCCATTCCCAAGCCCACGGCCTCTGCCCCACCCCCTCACGGCCAGGGTCACGGAGTGGGCTGCCCGGACTTACCTATGAAATATGCCAGCAGAATTGCCAAGAGGAGGGCTGCGGCGATGGCGGACAGGGCAGCACATTTCCAACTGCAGTATTTAGAGGGCTTCTTCAGCTTGAAGGCCTTCCTGGAGAAGGTATTCCGGGGCAGCAGGCGGGGTGGTGGCGTGTAAACGGTTCCTGAGGTCAAAGGGTATCCCGGAGAAGAGCTGCTAAACAGGGGCGTGCTCCCCGAGGAGGTCTTAAAGAGAAAGTGCCTGGCAAGGAAAAGGGAAAGAGTGAGCATGGACATGGGCGTCTCCTGGGGAACATCCAGCTGCTTTTTCTTTCACTCTGCTTTCCATCATTCGAGGGCAGTCCTAGTCAACCGCTCTACCTTGTCATGGACAAAAGGGCAAAGATTTCGTTTGATGGCGACAGAAATTAATTCCACAAACTCTCAACATTTTATGTGTTTCCATATACGTCTAGATTTTGTCTTCCACAACAATCCTGACAAGTATTCAAAGCACATAGGGACACTGGGTCACTGTGTGTCACTTGGAGATGATGGAGATGACGATGACACACAGCAGTGTCATGTATGAGAACTTAACATGTAAAGTCACTAGAATGTATTG
>NW_023186810.1:0-2295 GCF_002007445.2 Ailuropoda melanoleuca | reverse complement strand
AATGTACCCTCTATTCCTACACTCTGAAGGGTTTTAATCAGGAAAGGTTGCTGTATTTTGTCAAATGCTTTATCTGCATCAATTGAGAGGATTATATGGTTCCTGAGACTTTTTTTGTTGATATGATGTGTCATGCTGATCGGTTTGCTAATGTTGAACCNGATTTGCGAGTGTTGAACCATGCTTGCATCCCAGGTATGAATCCCACTTGGTCATGATGGATAATCCTTTTAATGTACTGTTGGATTCTATTAGCAAGGATCTTGTTGAGGATTTTGGCATCCATATTCATTAGAGAAATCGGTCTGTAATTCTCCTTTTTGAGGGGGTCTTTGCCTGGTTTGGGGATCAAGGTAATATTAGCCTCATAGAATGAGTTTGGTAGCTTTCCTTCTGTTTCTATTTTTTGAAATAGCTTTAGGAGAATAGGTATTATTTCCTCTTTGAATGTTTGGTAGAATTCCCCCGGGAAATCGTCTGGGCCTGGAGTTTTATTATTTGGAAGGTTGTTTATCACTGACTCAATTTCTTCATAGTTAATTGGCCTATTTAAGAAATCTATTTCTTCCTGTTTCAGTCTTGGTAGTTTATAGGTTTCCAGGAAGGCCTCCATCTCTTCCAGATTGCTTAGTTTATTGGCATATAGCTGTTGATAAAAGATTCTAAAAATCCTTCCAATTTCAATGTTGTTGGTCGTGATCTTTCCTTTTTCATACATAATTTTAATAATATGGGTCCTTTCCTTTTCTTTTGGATAAGTCTTGCCAGTGGTCTGCCAATTTTATGGATTCTCTCAAAGAACCAGCTTCTAGTCCTGTTGATCTGCTCTACTGTACTTCTGGTTTCTAATTCATTTATTTCTGTTCTAATCTTGGTCAACTGCTTCCTCGTGAGTAGATTGGGCCTGTCCCTCTGTTGCTGTTCCAGCTTCTTGAGGTGAGAATATAAAGACTGCATTTTTGATTTTTCTATTCTTTTGAGTGAGGCTTGGATGGCTATGTATTTCCCCCTTAGGACTGCCTTTGCAGTATCCCATAGGTTTTGGACCGTTGTGTATTCATTCTCGTTGGTCTCCATAAATTGTTTAATTTGTTTTTTGATTTCCTGNTCTAATTCATTGATTTCTGCTCTAATCTTGGTCAACTCCTTCCTTGTCAGTGGGTTAGGCCTGTCCCTCTGTTGCTGTTCCAGTTTCTTGAGGTGAGAATATAGAAACTGCATTTTAGATTTTTCTATTCTTTTGAGTGAGGCTTGGATGGCTATGTATTTCCCCCTTAGGACTGCCTTTGCAGTATCCCATAGGCTTTGGACCGTTGTGTTTTCATTCTCGTTGGTCTCCATAAATTGTTTAAATTGATTCCTGATTTTGTGGTTTATCCAGTCATTCCTGAGCAGGATGGTTCTTAGTCTCCAAGTGTTTGAGTTTCCNATGGTTCTTAGCCTCCAAGTGTTTGAGTTTCTTCCAGGTTTTTCCTTGTGGTTGAGTTCCAATTTCAGAGCGTTGTGGTCTGAGAATATGCAGGGGATAATTTCAATCTTTTGGTATTGGCTGAGACCTGTTTTGTGTCCCAGAGCATGATCTATTCTTGAGAATGTTCCATGGGCATTTGAATAGAATGAGTATTCTTTGGTTCTGGGGTGTAGTGTTCTATATATATCAATGAGGTCCAACTCGTCGAGTATGGCATTCAAAGCCTTTGATTCTTTGCTTAGTTTTTGCCAGGGTGTTCTGTCTATTTCTGATAGTGGGGTGTTGAGGTCCCCTACTATTACTGTGTTCTTATCTATATGTCTCTTTATTTTGGTTAAGAGTTGGCTTGTGTATCTTGCTGCTCCCCTGTTGGGGGCATATATATTTATAATTGTCATATCCACTTGTTGGATACATCCTTTAAGAATAATATAGTGTCCTTCTGGGTCTCTAACTATAGTCTTCAGTTTAAAATCCAATCTATCTGATATGAGAATTGCTACCCCAGCTTTCTTTTGAAGTCCATTTGCATGAAAGATGGTACTCGATCCCTTTACTGTCAGTCTGAATGTATCTTTGGGTTCAAAATGAGTCTCTCGTAGACAGCAAATGGATGGGTCATCTCTTTTTATCCAATCTGCAACCCTGTGGCATTTATGGAAGCATTCAAACCATTTACATTGATAGTGATTATTGAGAGATATGATTTTAATGATGCCATGTTTCCAGTAAAGTCTTTGTTTGTATCGGTTTTGACTTTCTGTTCTGTATCACTCTTGGCGCATTTTTACCTTTATAGAACCCCCCTTAATATCTCCTGTAGG
>NW_023186809.1:524-659 GCF_002007445.2 Ailuropoda melanoleuca | reverse complement strand
ATTTCCCCAGGGAGCAAGCATTTCGTTGGAAGCGGGTTTTGGCCGAATTGCCTTTCTCAGTGCTGTGTTCGCCGTGTTTCACTCACGGTACCAAAGACCCTTGATTCCTCTTCCACCTTCAATAAGGACGCCGTG
>NW_023186809.1:0-301 GCF_002007445.2 Ailuropoda melanoleuca | reverse complement strand
ATGATGATCGTTGATATTTCCCTGGACTGTGTGGGGTCTCAGAGACCACTATGGGGCACTCTCATCAGGCTTCCGCTACCACTTTCCCTCATGTTTCCCCATTCACGAAGGGTGATGATAGTGCTAAGACGGTCCCTGTACGGTGTTGATTCTGACGGACGTGTTTTGGGCCTTTTCGTTCCATTGCCGCCAGGAGATTTGACAGGATTTCACCAGGGAGCAAGCATTTCGTCGGAAGCGGGTTTGGCCGAATTGTCTTTCTCAGTGCTGTGTTCGTCGTGTTTCACTCACGGTACCAAAG
>NW_023186808.1:0-1648 GCF_002007445.2 Ailuropoda melanoleuca | reverse complement strand
TCATCATCTCTCGTGAGTAAGGGGCATGAATGAAAAGGTTCAGGAGTTTCGAGGATTCAGCGCCCTTCTCACTGATAATAAATCAGAGCGTCCAGGAAAACATCTCCAGCGAATAGCAGACTTTTCACTGCGGATCCCGATTCCACATTGGGTGTAGGGGCCTGGGGAGGATCCAGCCCTTAGAACCAAGAAACAAAGTGTGAGGGGAAAGCCCTTGAAGTCACGACGGCCTTATGGAAGGTGGAACAGGAATCAAGGGGCTTTGGTACCGTGAGTGAAACACGACGAACACAGCACTGAGAAAGACAATTCGGCCAAAACCCGCTTCCAATGAAATGCTTGTTCCCTGGGGAAATCCTGTCAAAACTGCTGGCGGAAATGGAACGAAAAGGCGCAAATCACGTCCGTCAGAAACAACACCATACAGGGACCGTCTTAGCACTATCATCACCCTTTCGTGAATAGGAAAACATGAGGGAAAGTGGTCTCGGAATCCTGACGAGAGTGCCCCATAGTGGTCTCTGAGACACCACACAGTCCAGGGAAATATCAACGAACATCATCTGTCGTAAGGGAGCATGAATGAAAAGGTTCAGGATTTCGAGGACTCAGCACCCTTCTCATTGGTAATAAAGCAGAGAGTCCAGGAAAACACCTCCAGCAAACAGCAGCATTTTCATTGGGGACCCCGATTCCACATTGGGTGTAGGGGCGTTGGAAGATCCAGCCCTTAGAACCAAGAAACAAAGTGTGAAGGGAAAGCCCTTGACGTCATGACGGCCTTATGGAAGGTGGAACAGGAATCAAGGTGCTTTGGTACCGTGAGTGAAACACGACGAACACAGCACTGAGAAAGACAATTCGGCCAAAACCCGCTTCCAACGAAATGCTTGCTCCCTGGGGAAATCCTGTCAAAACTGCTGGCGGCAATGGAACGAAAAGGCCCAAAACACGTCCGTCAGAAACAACACCGTACAGGGACCGTCTTAGCACTATCATCACCCTTCGTGAATAGGGAAACATGAGGGAAAGTGGTCGCGGAAGCCTGACGAGAGTGCCCCATAGTGGTCAATGAGACACCACACAGTCTAGGGAAATATCAACGATCATCTCTCGTGAGTAAGGAGCATGAATGAAAAGGTTCATGATTTTTGAGGACCAGCGCCCTTCTCATTGGTAATAAAGCAGAGCGTCCAGGAAAACACCTCCAGCGAACAGCAGCCTTTTCACTGGGGACCCCGATTCCACATTGGGTGTAGGGGCCTGGGGAGGATCCAGCCCTTAGAACCAAGAAACAAAGTGTGAGGGGAAAGCCCTTGAAGTCACGACGGCCTTATGGAAGGTGGAACAGGAATCAAGGTGCTTTGGTACCGTGAGTGAAACACGACGAACACAGCACTGAGAAAGACAATTCGGCCAAAACCCGCTTCCAACGAAATGCTTGCTCCCTGGGGAAATCCTGTCAAAACTGCTGGCGGCAATGGAACGAAAAGGCCCAAAACACGTCCGTCAGAAACAACACCGTACAAGGACCGTCTTAGCAATATCATCACCCTTTGTGAATAGGAAAACATGAGGCAAAGTGGTCACGGAAGCCTGACGAGAGTGCCCCATAGTGGTCAATGAGACACCACACAGTCCAGGGAAA
>NW_023186807.1:0-802 GCF_002007445.2 Ailuropoda melanoleuca | reverse complement strand
TGGAGGGAGGATGCCCCTTGCCTCAGTGTTTTTCTTAAAAGTATGCTCTGAGCCACAGCTGCCCTTGTGGGGGGGCCATGGACCCAGGGGCTGGGAAAGCAGCACACCAACATCGTAGAACCGCCCCCCCCCCCAGGCCAGCTTTCTGGTTGGCTCACCGCAGTCCATCACATCTGTTCTGATGTTTCGGAATCTCAANGATGTTTCGGAATCTCAGACACTAAGGACTGGATCATGGTCAGAGGTGCATCTGGCTGTTATGTGGATTATAAGAGGGGCCCTAGAAGTCAGTTAAGAGTAGTGGGGGCTCCAGATCACTGAAGGAGGGGGGTCCTCCAGATCACTGAGGAGGAGTGGGGGTCCAATGGGATTAGGTGGGTGGAATGAGAAGTAAGGATCGTGTACAGCATGGTCTCTGGCCTCACCCGTTGGGGGTGGATATTCCTGAGCTGGAGATGATGACCAAGCTTTTACTTTATGCAAAAGGGTTTTCTGCAGAGCAAAGGTTTTTGATTTGTTTTAATTTTGAATAAGGACAATTTCTTATTCTTAACTTTTGGTGTCATGAACTTTTCACCAAGGCCTAGGTACTGAAGATTTCCTATGATTTCTTCTAAAATCTTGTAATTTTACATTTAACATTTAAACTTATGATCCATCTGAATTCATTTTTTCATATCAGGTGTGATGTTTACATTGTATTTCAATTTCTTTTTGCCCGTGGATGTTCAGTTTTTCCCTCACTACTGGTTGAAGAGACGATTTTTTCCTCCACTGAATTGTTTTTCACCGTTTTCAGAAT
>NW_023186806.1:0-3959 GCF_002007445.2 Ailuropoda melanoleuca | reverse complement strand
TCCTGCTGCACGCCCTCTTCCTGCGTGTCCCTGCTCTGCCGCCCCGTGTGCAGACCCGCATGCTGCGTGCCCGCCTCCCCCTGCTGTGCCCCCGCCTCCTCCTGCCAGCCCAGCCCCTGCTCCTCATCCTGCTGCACCCCTGTCTGCTGCAAGCCCGTCTGCTGCAAGCCCGTGTGCTGCACCCCTGTCTGCTGCACCCCTGTCTGCTCGGGGGCCTCCCCCTGCTCTGTCCCCTCCNTGCTGCACCCCTCTCTGCTGCACCCCTGTCTGCTGCAAGCCCGTGTGCTGCACCCCTGTCTGCTGCACCCCTGTCTGCTCGGGGGCCTCCCCCTGCTCTGTCCCCTCCTGCTGCCAGCCCAGCCCCTGCTCCTCGTCCTGCTGCACGCCCTCTTCCTGCGTGTCCCTGCTCTGCCGCCCCGTGTGCAGACCCGCATGCTGCGTGCCTGTCTCCTCCTGCTGTGCCCCCGCCTCCTCCTGCCAGCCCAGCTGCTGCCGCCGGGCCTCCTGCGTGTCCCTGCTCTGCCACCCCGTGTGCTCCCGCCAGGCCTGGCGCGTCCCCGCCTCGGCCCAGAAGTCCTGCTGCTGACGAGCTCGAACTTCTGCCTCTGGTGTTGCCATCTCTGCTCCTGGGCACGAATGTCCTCTCTCAGGAGCCCTGGAGCCCCTCTGGGCTCCAGGACCACCCTTTTGCCCCTTGGTGAGCACACAGCTGTTGCCTGCCAGGGATTCGAACACGCCACCCATCCCTTTCTGCGAAGAGATGGCCCACAGGTCCCTCCATGGAGGTGGACTGCGGCCCCTGGGAACCCTCCTCTGTAGGATTGGTTGCTTGTGTTCCCTGTGACAAAGGCCGATTGCTATAATCAATAAAATGTTTGTGTCATGACATAGACTGGTGTTTGTTTTCTTTTCCTCCTTGGAGCCCAAAGACCCCTCCAGAGTGGAGCTCTGTCTGGTGGAAGCAAACAGTAAAGACATTCTCAAATTCCAAGTTCAAAGCACCTGAGAGATGACGAGGTCTGAACGCGGATGCCGTCTGCACGCTCCACGGCCCTTCCCCATCCCGCGGCCCCACCCTCCCCACAGTGAAGAGCCCTCCAAGCCTGGGCCCCGGGGGGTGACCATAGCTGCACAAGGCTTAGACCCTGAGTGGGCTTTGGGTTCCAGCCATCGCCTGGCCCCTGCCGTGCAGGTTAAGGGTGAGCTGGGGAGCAGCACGACCCTAACTGGTGAGCACCTGAGGGTCCAGTATCCCGCACGTGCTGACTCCCTTGGAGAGAGGTGCCCACACAGAGGAATGCCTGCATGCTGGTCTGGGCACAAGGGCTGGCGCTCTGAAGCACCCGCAAATCCCTGTAGCCCCAAGAGGGGTGCAGGGGTCGGTTCAGACATCGTTCATTCTACTCAAGATTTCAAGGCCTGATTGAGGAGAGATGCCTTGTTGACAAATCCTCAGGACAGTAGGAAAGGATGAGCCTGCAGTCTCAGTGGACCACTAGCACTAGAGAGTCAAGTGGACACCAGTCAGACCAGCCAGGTCAGCATCAGGCTCCCTACTTACCCCCTGTGCCAGGAACAGACAGAAGAGGCCTCCAGGAGCAGAACAGCCCAGGCCCAGCAGACAGGGGAAGGAATAGAAGGTATCTCCTCACAGAGGCTGTTAACTCTACCCCACGGAAGAAGAGACAGAGCAAAAACCCTAAGGGGGCCTTTAAAGAGAAAGGGACTGGGTTGTAAACACACCTTGGCTGTTAAGTCCCTCAGTTGGCCTGAATTTATCCGAAATCTGTGCCCATTACTTGTTCATTCAAATTTTAAGAAAAATATGCCCGTCTGCATAGATAAACGGACAGAGACCTCGATGGATTCTTCACAGCACGAGTTAAAGACGTGGAGGAAGGTTCCACCTCACCCGTAACCAAAAAGAGTGAAGCTCAGGGATGTAAGCTCACATGGAAACCAGCAAACCACAGTGTCGCCAAAATAGTGCATGCGAGGGATGGGCGGGGGCCCCTGCAGGACGCACCCCTGCTCTGGCCCAGCGGCACGAGAACATCCAGGACCTCCTGATGGCTCCTGCAGGAAAGGCGGCCACAGCTGCAGAAGGCACGGCTGGACACCCTGCTCCCGGCCAGGGCATCCACACAGCCAGCCGGACCGCTCACAGACGAGGCGTCTACACAGTCAGTCAGACAGCTCACAGATGGGGAGTCTACACAGCCGGACTGCTCACAGACGGGGCGTCTACACGGTCAGTCAGACTGCTCACAGATGGGGCGTCTACACAGTCAGCCAGACTGCTCACAGACGGGGCATCTACATGGTCAGTTAGACTGCTCACAGACGGGGCATCTACACAGTCAGCCAGACTGCTCACAGATGGGGCGTCTACGCAGTCAGCCAGACTGCTCACTGATGGGGCATCTACACAGCTGGACTGCTCAAAGATGGGGCATCTACATAATCAGCCAGACTCTTCACAGATGAGGAGTTACACAGTCAGCCCGACTGCTCACCGACGGGGCGTCTACACAGTCAGCCCAACGGCTCACTGACGGGGCATCTACACAGTCAGCCCAACCTCTCACCGACGGGGCGTCTACACAGTCAGCCCGACCGCTCACTGACGGGGCGTCTACATGGTCAGACCGCTCACTGATGGGGCGTCTACACAGTCAGCCCAACGGCTCACTGACGGGGCATCTACACAGTCAGACTGCTCACAGACGGGGTGTCTACACAGCCCAACGGCTCACTGACGGGGCATCTACACAGTCAGACCGCTCACCGACGGGACGTCTACACAGTCAGACTGCTCACAGATGGGGCGTCTACACAGTCAGACCGCTCACTGACGGGGCGTCTACATAGTCAGACCGCTCACAAATGGGGCGTCTACACAGTCAGCCCAACGGCTCACTGACGGGGCATCTACACAGTCAGACTGCTCACAGACGGAGCGTCTACACAGCCCAACGGCTCACTGACGGGGCGTCTACACAGTCAGACCGCTCACCGACGGGGCGTCTACACAGTCAGACTGCTCACAGACGGGGCGTCTACACAGTCAGTAGGACCGCTCACCGACGGGGCATCTACACAGTCAGACTGCTCACAGACGGGGCGTCTACACAGTCAGCCCAACCGCTCACCGATGGGGCATCTACACAGTCAGACCACTCACCGACGGGGCGTCTACACAGTCAGACCGCTCACAGACGGGGCTCACTAATGGGGCCGCCATGCCCAAGGAGAGAATGAGTCGGAGGGGTGGGGTCTCTACTTTGGGAAGCTCTTCGGTGCGTGTTCACGGTGCAGCGACAACGCCAAGGGCTCTGAGACCCTCGGATGGCGGCAAGCCCTCCGTGGGCAGCTCCTGGCCCCGGACGGTCACCGCCCTCGAAGACATCACTGAGGAGACGGTGCAGGCCCCCCGCCTGCTGTCTGGTGGGTGGCGCTGTGGCTGCCGGGGGCGCCTGGAGGGAGGGTGTCTGCGAGGCGAGGCCGCACACCCGTGGTGGGGAGACCGGTGCCAGCGGTGGGGTCCGCACGGGACCAAGGGTGACGTAGAGCTGCGCGTAGTAGGTGCTCCGAGAGTCGCTCCCGAATGTCCCTTCCTCATTATCCCGCGACCTCACGATAATGGACGTCTCCAGATTAGTGCATACGTGGTCCCCCCACAGGAAGGACCCGCTGCGCTCCTCTTGGACTAGTTCTTGGTGCTCAGACAGCTCCCCCCTGGCACNCCCCCCTGGCACCCTGGTGTGCCTCGGCTCCCCCATGCTGACGACCGTGCCCCCTCTGGGCATCTCCCGCCTGTCCCAGGGCGGTCCCAGCGCCCTTGCTCTCGGGTGGCCCGTGGTCACACCACAGGGCTAAGCAGCGCTGTCGGGGCAGATCTGGCTTCTGGGCCAGGTTTCCCGACCCGGAACAGTGCAGGCTCCCCGTGGGAGCACACG
>NW_023186805.1:0-3038 GCF_002007445.2 Ailuropoda melanoleuca | reverse complement strand
TCGAACAGAATAGTGGTCCAGCTTTTCTTAGAGGAACAAAGCCCGCTTTAGCAGTTTGTCTCCAATGAGGACAGTTCTTATGAGTAATTTCTCTGGGCACGATGGTGAGGATCCTTTGGTGTGCTATAACTTTTTTCGATTTGATGAATTGTGATAGCTTGATCATTCTTGCCTGGAAGACCAAGAATAAGTAATGCAGTCTGTCAATAGTTGTTTTCTCTAAATCAGGGCATCCCTGTAGCTCTGTGATGTTGGTTTGCGTATAGGGAGCCCGTGGGGATTTCTTTTTGAGGGCTGTGATTTTTTTCTTTTTTTGAAAAAGCTGTGATTCTAGGTACAGGCTGACTTTTTTTCTCTTAAAACCAAAAAAACCCCTACAGGAATAGTTCCTTCTTTTCCTGGATCCCCACCTGGTAAAGGGAAACTGATTTCACTGGGACCCTGGCCTCAGGAGAGCAGGAGTCCTGGGGATGGGGGCGGCTGGAGCTGATGGCTGTCACAGTTGTCTTAGGAGAGGCTTGGTGTTCAGTCAGTTCCCCTGCAGGTGGTCTGTGTGCCTCCCGCCTGGGGTGGGCACCTGAGAGCTGCCGAGTAGACTGTGGATGTTAGCTGCCCCCCCCCTGCCCCCCAAGCCAGTGCTGTCCTTCTCCAGTTCCTGGGAGTGACTCATGAAATATTTCATTAGGGATGAAGCTTTACGAAGAATGGGTCTGATGTTGATAGATTTCCAAAGACGACTTCTCCTCTTCATCACCTCTTCTTTAGCCTTTCCATGAGAGGACTATCAGTGTCTTATGAGGATGGAGGTGAAAATATGTGTAGTACATAATACTTGAATATAGTTATGGGGCAGACTTACATGGGGTAATCTGAAATCTCTAGATTTCAATGATCTGTCTTTGCTAATTTTGTTTGCTGTGCAAGGAACAGCAGAGCTGGCTGCCATTTTATTTGTCCAGTTTTCCGATGTTAAATACTCTGTGTTAGCTCTAGATTTAATTTGACAGTAAAAAGCAATTTTGCCTTTTGATATTTTAGGAGGCTAATGTAAATATACTGGGATATAAGTATCGAATATCTAAGTCTATCCAGTTCTCTCCTCCCCATGGTGCCCAGACCATTGGAAAAAATTTGGCTATTGATTATTCTGTTTTTGTTTTATTCCTGAGTCCTCCAAAAATAACAGAGTTGATTAAATGTTTCATTTGAGATATTTCACTCTATGACTTTTTTTTTCATCTTTGGGTCTTCTGTAATAAGAATGGAAATTTTAAGTACCTTTGATACGCCATGGTGATTTCTTTTTTCTTTTGATAATGATAGACTGAGCTGTCTGTTATTGTACAAAATATTAAATTGTTATTAAATTATAGTTAGGATGAACATGCATTCATCACTTTCTAAATGTCATCTAATCAGATTTCTAATTTAATTTCCCCCCACACACCAAAAGATCATTTTGTTTTTGTCTTGGCTGCTTATGATACAAATGGGCTTCTGTGTGCGATTGCTTTTTACCAGGTGAAATAAACTTCTAATTTTTTTGCTGAGTGAATATGAATGGAATTTTACTTTTGCATTTCTGAATGCATAACATAATTGAAATATTTTAAGCACAAAATGATCAAGTAAGCAGATCTTCTTGGAGCTTTAGAAATAATTGTACCATTTGTACCTAGGTAGGTTTTTGTTATAAGGATAATTCACATACTAGAGGCATGAATATGCTTTTTAGTGAAAATTGTGAGTGAATGCTACTTAAAATCCTACCTTCTGTGAACTGCTAGACACCACATAAAACTTCATATCCAAACATTCCTTTAAAATTTGCTGTTTAATATTGATTTAGCTACAGTTTGGACTTTTTTTCCTCCTTTGTTCATTGCCTGTTGGGTCAAGTCATTATTCTAGGTGCTGGGGTTAGATTCAGTGCTGAAAAAAATTGACAAATGCCCTTCTCCATGGGAAGCCTACCTTGGACAATGGGAAGATCCTGACAGTGAACAAAATCAGTGAACAAGAGAACTGAAGGTGGGGATATTGTTTTGAAGAACAACAACCGAGTAATGAGAGAAAGAGCAGCATGGAGTTTGGGGGCAAGAGAAGGAGGTATTTTAGGCAGGTTGATCCTTTCATTCATTTCTATGGACATGCTATTTGAGTGATGAAAAAGAGCCAGCCCTGAAAATATCTAGGGGAAGAGCCTTCCACACAGAGAAGCAGCAAGTGCCAAGCTCTTCGGTGGGAAGAAGCTCGGCAGGCCAGAGGGCATGGTAGTGGAAGCATATCCAGTGTGTACGGTGGGGGTGGGGGCAGGGTTGCAATGAGGACTGGAACTGTTACCACACTTAGAGCAGTTACTGGCCTCAGCATCAGCAGGTGGTCTGGGGGTTGTCCGTGGCTCACAGAAGACTGGTGGGATAATCATAAAATGTGACTAAAGAGAAACAACGTGGAAGGTCATAGAAGTATATATTTCATTTCACCCTCATAACAAGATTTTTAAAAAAATCTTTACAGTAAATGAAGTGGTTTGTAAGGAGACAAAATAGGAAGCAAAGAGGTTATTACCCTCTGGATAGAGAAAATGTTTCAAAAAAGCAGTGAGAACAACTTAGTCAGATGTGGAGCTCCTGTGTCACAGAGCTGGATGAAGCTAGAGCTGATGGAAAACACGAAGCCTGCCTGAACTTGAAAGTGGTTCTAGGGAACAGTAGTGTAAGTATATCTGTAGGAGCAGGTGTGATGAAGGTGCAGATGTGTAAGTAGGTGCAGGTGTGGGTGTCGGGGAAGGAGGAGAGGTGCATTCATGTCACCAGTGATGTTAATCTGTATTCTAAGTGGCTGTGGGACTTCTTAGAGATTCCTGGAGAGAGACTGGTCATGGTAGAGAGGAGGGGGGGCCAAATGGTTGGATTTTTCTTGCAAATAGGTCCTCCTATTAAGAAGAAAAAGTTTTATTTATTTTTTATTTATTTTAAAGATTTTATTTATTTATTTGACAGAGAGAGAGACAGCCAGCGAGAGAGGGAACACAA
>NW_023186804.1:247-574 GCF_002007445.2 Ailuropoda melanoleuca | reverse complement strand
TACGTCCCAGGCCCATACAAGCTGTGTGGAATCAGGGTCCCCAGGGAAAAGGCTGATGTTCGCTGGAGGTGATTTCCTGGAAGCTCTGCTTGATTACCAAGAAGAAGGGCACTGAGTCCTCGAAAATCCAGAACATTTTCACCTCTGCTCCCTTACTAATGAGAGATCATGTTCATTGATATTTCCGTGAAGTGTGTGGTGTCTCAGAGACCACTAGTGGGCACGCTCGTCAGGCTTCCGTGACCACTTTCCCTCATGGATCCCTAGTCACGAAGGCTGATGATAGTGCTAAGACTGGCTCTGCACGGTGTTGTTTCTGACGGACTC
>NW_023186804.1:0-222 GCF_002007445.2 Ailuropoda melanoleuca | reverse complement strand
CTCGCATTTGGCCTTTTCGTTCCATTGCCACAGCAGGTGTGATAGGATACTTCCCAGGCCCATACAAGCAGTGTGGAATCAGGGTCCCCAAGGAAAAGTCTGATGTTCGCTGGAGGGATTTTTCTGGACGCTATGCTTGATTGCCAAGAAGAGGGCGCTGAGTCCTCAAAAATCCTGAACTTTTTCACTCCTGCTCCCTTACTCATGAGAGATCATGTTCGT
>NW_023186803.1:354-1929 GCF_002007445.2 Ailuropoda melanoleuca | reverse complement strand
GAGGGCCCCTCTCCCCCAGTCACCTAATTGACATATATGGACAATTCCATAATAAGTGCAGAATACATTCTCTTCTAATGGTCATAGAATATTACCCAAATAGACGGTATGTTGGGTCAGAAATCAAGTCGACACATTTTAAAAGCCTGAAATTAACTAGATTCTATTCTTAGACCACAGGGGATTTGAGCCTGTAGTCCTAATGCAAAGAAAACCAGGAAGTCCCTCCATGTTTAAAAAATTAAATGTAACTTTGCTGCATATCCTAAGGGTCAGAGAGGGAATCGCAATGGGAATTCTCCACCTTTCCATGTCAGGGCTCACAGACGATGGCCCTCTATCTGTGAGGAGCCCTCACTCTCACGATCTAGAGGGGAGTTAAGCCTCAAATCAGAGCTCTGCCTGCCCCAGCCACACTTAGCAGCCTTGGCCTGTGCCTCCGCCCGCAGCTGCCCTTTCTGGTGGCCCTGAGCTAAGGGGGACAACATGACCATATGGTAATGGGAAACTCTCCACTCCTAGTGATGATGCTGTGAGGGTATTCCTAGTCCCCAGTTAAGTCATGCAATGCAGCAAGTGATGATACATCAGGATGGATGGTGCAAAGTAGAGTTTCACTGAGAACATGACAAAGACGTTTAAGTGACAGAATAGTATGTAATTAAACATACATACATACTATGGAAGTGAAGGGAAAAGTAAGCAACAGGGTCAAAAAGAGGAATGGAAGTTCCGAGCAGCAGGCTGGAGTACNTAGTCGGGGCTCGGGGGTGTCTCGTGGAGGAAGTGACCAGGAGACTTGTCACTGGTTACCACAGTGCAGCATCAGGGTATGCGCCCTGCCTGACCCGCGACCCCAGGGGCCTTGGGGGCGTTCTAGCTCCAGACGATCTCCAGACTGCAAATCGGCCTGAGCTTAGCCTCTGTGGTCTGGGTCCTTTGCCCCTGGGGGTGTCTCTTTCTCTGCTGCTTGTTTTGTTTTCCTCTGAGCTGCACTATTTTGTGTGGTACTTTTAATTGACACACATTCTTTCTGAAAATAAGTGGAATAGAAGTCATACTTGTTTCCTAAGTAGATCTGAACATACTCAGTAATAACAGCCTTTTCCCGGGCCCCCTGGGCCTTCATCTGCTTGCCCTAAGACCAACTCCTTGAATTTAAGNCATATTATACTTTTAACATTTTCAAAGAATTAGTTTGGTTTTTTAAAAACTCAACAATGTCACACTTCTAATAATGCATTAAATACTCTGTAAACCCTGAATGAGCAAGGTTTAACAGAATGAAGGAAGAATTGGCTTTGGGGTGGGGTTTGCGCTCATGTTTACTCACTGGTGCCCCCGCGTGGCCACTCTTCAGATAGCAGTTGGCCGAATGTGTTAACAATGTAGCAGATTGAAGGGAGGATGAGATACAGTGTGGTTGGTCCCTGGATTCCCTAGCTCCTAAACACCATCGTATAATTTATAAGCCATATTCTAAATCAGAGTATATGTTAGCTAGACACTCGGGTTCTGTCAGGGTCAAGTTGCATACATTAATTATGTACAGCTTTTTGTATGTGAATCATACCT
>NW_023186803.1:0-261 GCF_002007445.2 Ailuropoda melanoleuca | reverse complement strand
ATGTTTACTCACTGTTGCCCCACGTGGCCACATTTCAGATAGCAGGTGGCCGAATGTGTTAACAACTTAGCAGATCGAAGGGAGAATAAGATAGAATGAGGTTGGTCCCTGGATTCCCTAGCTCCTAAACACCATCGTATAATTTTTAAGCCATATTCTAAATCAGAGTATATGTTAGCTAGACATTCGAGTTATGTCAGGGTCAAGTTGCATACATTAATTATGTACAGCTTTTTGTATGTGAATCATACCTCTATAAAG
>NW_023186802.1:0-620 GCF_002007445.2 Ailuropoda melanoleuca | reverse complement strand
GCATTCCCACCAACAGTGTAGGTTTTTCCAAACCAAGCAATTCTCCCACTCTCAGCAGTCACCAGTTGGGTTCCCTACAGTTAATTAAATTCCTATGCTAACTGCTTGGAGTTGGCACAGACCACACAGGTTAAGGGCTCCATCCCACAAGACTGCCCCCCGCTTCATAAGCCANCCCCCACTTCATAAGCCTATTGCAAGTCCTGGGTTGTCACCTGTACTTCTGACTGACTGGCCATACATGGGGGTTCCCACAACCCCTTCTTGGATTGGGTCATTTGCTAGAACAAGTCACAGAACCTGGGAAAACTGTTTACTTTCCAGAGTACAGGTTTATTATAAAAGGTTACAGCTCAGGAACAGCAAGGAAGAGAAGCACCGGGCAAGGTGGGAAGGGGTGAGTGGAGCACCCCACCCTCTCTGGGCTCACCACCTTCCCAGTACCTCAGTGTGCTCACTAACCAGGAACCTCTCTGTACCCTGTTATTTGGGGTTTTTATGCAGGATTCATTACATAGGCATGATTGTTTAAATCATTGGCCATTGGTAAATGAACTCAATCTCCAACCCCCACCCCCTCAGGAGGTTGCCGAAGGGACTAGAAGTTACAACCCTGTAAT
>NW_023186801.1:370-613 GCF_002007445.2 Ailuropoda melanoleuca | reverse complement strand
AAAAGACAATGAGTGTGTGGCCTCTGCCACAGAACTAATGGATATGGATATAACCAAATTATCAGAAATGGGGTTCAGAGTAACAATNTGGTCAAGATGATATGTAGTCATTGACCAATTTTGTAACCACGAAACTAGCCCTACAGGGGATATTAAGGAGCGTTCTATAAAAGTAAAAAGCCCCCAAGAGTGATACAGAACAGAAAGTCACAATCTATAGAAACTAAGACTTTACTGGCAACA
>NW_023186801.1:0-201 GCF_002007445.2 Ailuropoda melanoleuca | reverse complement strand
ACTGAAAGTAAAGGGATGGAATACCATCTTTCACGCCATTGGACCTCAAAAGAAAGCTGGGGTAGCAATTCTCATATTAGACAGATTGGATTTTAAGCTAAAGACTATAGTTAGAGATACAGAAGGGCATTATATTATTCTTAAAAGATGTATCCAACAAGTGGATATGACAATTATAAATATATATGCCCCCAACAGGGG
>NW_023186800.1:0-506 GCF_002007445.2 Ailuropoda melanoleuca | reverse complement strand
ATATCTGTTAAATCCATGTGGTCCTGTGAGTCATTCAAAGCCACTGTTTCCTTGTTAACTTTGTTTGGATATATATGTCCACTGATGAAAGTTGGGTGTTAAAATCCCCTACTACTATTGTATTACTATCCATCAGTCCCTTGACGTTTTTATTAACTGTTTTATANGTTTTTATTAACTGTTTTATGTATTTAGATGCTCCTATGTTGGATGTATAATTTAACTATTGTATCTTCTTGTTGGACTATTCTATTTATTATTATGTAGTTTTCTTCTTTGTCTATTACAATCTATGTTTTAAAGTCCATTTTGTCTGATATAATTATAGCTATCCCAGCTTTCTTTTGACATTCATTTGCATGGCAAATGTTTCTCCATCCCCTCACTTTCAATCTGCGTGTGTCTTTAGGTCTGAGTCTCTTGTACGGATCCTATAGATGGGTCTTGCATTTTTTTTTCTATTCCGTCCCCATATGGTTTTTGTTTGGAGCATTTACTCCATTTGC
>NW_023186799.1:459-954 GCF_002007445.2 Ailuropoda melanoleuca | reverse complement strand
GAACGAAAAGGCCCAAAACACGTCCGTCAGAAACAACACCGTACAGGGACCGTCTTAGCACTATCATCTCCTTTCCTGAATAGGGAAACATGAGGGAAAGTGCTCACGGAAGCCTGACGTAGTGCCCCATAGTGGTCTCTGAGACACCACACAGTCCAGGGAAATATCAACGATCATCATCTCTCGTGAGAAAGGGAGAATGAATGAAAAGATTCAGGATTTTCGAGGACTCAGCGCCCTTCTCATTGGTAATAAAGCAGAGCGTCCAGGAAAACACCTCCAGCGAACAGCAGCCTTTTCACTGGGGACCCCGATTCCACATTGGGTGTAGGGGCCTGGGGAGGATCCAGCCCTTAGAACCAAGAAACAAAGTGTGAGGGGAAAGCCCTTGAAGTCACGACGGCCTTATGGAAGGTGGAACAGGAATCAAGGTCCTTTGGTACCGTGATTGGAACATGACGAACACAGCACTGAGAAAGATAATTCGGCCAAAAC
>NW_023186799.1:0-413 GCF_002007445.2 Ailuropoda melanoleuca | reverse complement strand
AAATCCTGTCAAAACTGCTGGCGGCAATGGAACGAAAAGGCCCAAAACACGTCCGTCAGAAACAACACCGTACAGGGAACGTCTTAGCACTATCATCACCCTTCGTGAATAGGGAAACATGAGGGAAAGTGGTCGCGGAAGCCTGACGAGAGTGCACCATAGTGGTCTCTTAGACACCACACAGTCCAGGTAAATATCAACGATCATCATCGCTCGTGAGTAAGTGAGCATGAATGAAAAGTGCAGGATTTTCGTGGACTCTTCGCCCTTCTCATTGGTAATAAAGCAGAGCGTCCAGAAAAACACCTCCAGCGAACAACAGTATTTTCACTGGGGACCCCAAATCCACATTGGTTGTAGGGGCCTGGGGAGGATCCAGCCCTTAGAACCAAGAAACAAAGTGTGAGGGGAAA
>NW_023186798.1:459-801 GCF_002007445.2 Ailuropoda melanoleuca | reverse complement strand
GCTGTCATTCAGAATTGATGGAGAAATAAAGACTTCCAGAATTGCCAGTCATTAACCAATTTCGTAACCACGAAACCTGCCCTACAGGATATATTAAGGGGGGTTCTATAAAGGTAAGAAGGCCCCAAGAGTGATACAGAGCAGCAAGTCACAACCGATACAAACAAAGAGTTTACTGGCAACATGGCATCATTAAAATCATATCTCTCAGTATGCAGTCTCAATGTTAATGGCTTGAATTCTCCCATAAAATGCCACAGGGTTGCAGATTGGATAAAAAGACATGACCCATCCATTTGCTGTCTACGAGAGACTCATTTTGAACCTAAAGATGCATTCAGT
>NW_023186798.1:0-148 GCF_002007445.2 Ailuropoda melanoleuca | reverse complement strand
CCCCACTATCAGAAATAGACAGAACACCCTGGCAAAAACTAAGCAAAGAATCAAAGGCTTTGAATGCCATACTTAATGAGTTGGACCTCATAGTTATATATAGAACACTACACCCCAGAACCAAAGAATACTCATTCTATTCTAATGC
>NW_023186797.1:0-1510 GCF_002007445.2 Ailuropoda melanoleuca | reverse complement strand
TGATTTTAAGAATAAAAATATTATAAGAAACATTTAACATTGATAAAATGGTTGCTCAAAAAGTCACAATAACTCTAAATATGTATGGACCTAATAACACAGCTTCAAGATACATGAAGCAAACATCAGCAGAACTAAATGAAAGCAATCCATGATTNAGATACATGAAGCAAACATCAGCAGAACTAAATGAAAGCAATCCATGATCATAGATGGAGATTTCTGGACCCTTGTCAGCAATTGACAGAATGCCAGAAAAAAAAAATCTTAGTAAGGATATAAAAGATTTGAATAATACTATCAACCACCTCCACCTAGTTGACATTAATTAAACCCTCTTTCAAACGACTGTAAGATACACATTGGTTTCAGACTCCCATGGGACATTTACCTAATCAGACCATATGACGGACCCTAAAATTATTCTCAATAAGAATCATCAAAGTATTGAAATCACACAGGGTATGTTCTCTGAGCACAGTATCATTAAACTAGAAATCAATAACAATAACATATCTAAAGACCCTCAAATTATTTGGATATTAAATAACAAATTTCTAGGTAACCCATGGATCAAGGAAGAAATTTTGAGAAAATTCAGAAAATATTGTGAGTTAAATGAAAACAGTAGCACTATATATCAAAATCTATTTGATGCATCTAAGCCAGGGTTTAGGGGACAATTTATAACTTGAATAACTTGGCATTTCTTACAGTGGAAATCTGCTAGAGATGATTTTCTGAGTATGTCTCCCTAAAACTTTTTGTGTACTTTTGTTCGTTTCTACTAGTTCATCTGCATACAGGAGTAGAAGTTGATGGTTAATTTTTAATTTTAGTATTCTAAAGATGTTATTTCATTGTTTTCTGGCCTCTATTTATGCTAATGAGAAGTTAGACATCATTTGTATTTTTCTCCTTTATTGTATATCTGTGGCTATCTCTGCTTTTAAGATTTTTTTATTTAATCTTTGATTTTCAGCAGATTGAGCATGGTTCATTTAATTGTATTTATTCTGCGTGAATTTCATTGAAATTCTTGGATCTGTGGATTGATGTCTTTATGTCTTTTTGTCAGTATTGGAAAGTTCTTAGATATTTTCTTTTCAAATATTTCTTCTGTCCTATTATTTTTCTCCTGTCATTCAGGGATTGTAATTATATGTATATTAGATCATTTGAAAAAGCAGAAATCTGAAGCATAAACTTTGGTGGCAGTTAATCGTCCCTCCACAAAGGTAAGAGCTAAAGGGATCTTCTAATACGAAGTGTACAAGAAAGAAAGAAGTAAAAATGCCCCTGATTTTTTGCTTGAGCAACTCAGTGAATATGGTGTCCTTTATTGATATGGGGAAGATGGGAGAAACATGTTGAAGAACAGGGAAAATAACTGACAATTTGCTTATAAACATTTTAGGTTTGAAAAGCCTAAAAGAAATGTAAGAGATATCAAGTAGGCAGTTGTATACCCAAAGCTCTCTGTTTAGGAGTTACCAGGCTACATATAATA
>NW_023186796.1:0-968 GCF_002007445.2 Ailuropoda melanoleuca | reverse complement strand
AATAGCCATTGCCAGGCAACCCAGAAAGCTCCTGGGAATATTTCTGGAAAGTTTTGGGTAGATTTTATTTCCGTTAAAAGGCACAGGGCCCTTTTCTATCAGGTTTGTCTCTGTGGAAGGATTGTAATTTCTGTGCCACTGGTATGTGTGACTTGGCATTGTGACTTGCTTTGGTCAAGGGCACGTGTGTGGAAGTGACATGTGACAAATTTGAGCTGAGGCTCTAAGAGACATCATTAGTTCTGCCACCTCTCTTTTCCCCCTGCCTGGAGGCTGGCATGTTCCAGATAGGGACTTCTCCTTCAGACTTCGTTCCCAGATAAGCAGGGCATGGCACAGAGCTACAGCCAGCATGTAACGTGAGTGAAAAATTAACCTTTGTTGTGGTAAGCTGTTGAAGTTTTGGTTGGTTTGTTACTGCAGCACAGCCTAGCAAAAGCTAACTACAACATAAATTCCAGGAAGGCACACCCCAGTTAAAGTAGTTTTGCGCTATGCCTAAGAGCACAAGGCAATATCAGGACCTGAGGTAGAACAAAAGGGCTAGAAGTCTACAAATAGTAATTAGGCCCCGCAGTGGTGAACACACCTGGACAACAATCTGAAGGCTGGTCTCAAAGTAGGAAAGAAGTCAATAAGGGAAAAATGGCAGGTAGGACATAATTGATAATACAACTAATAAGAGATCAGTACTAGTTGTATCTGTAGTGTGTTTGTGTGTGTGTGTGTGTGTGTGTGTGTGTGTGTGTGTGTGTGTGTGAAAGAGAGAGAGAGCGAGAGCGAGGAAGAGAGATAGCTTGTGTAATTTAAGACTGGCTGGCTTAGCAGTGGCTTGTCTTCCAAAGAGATTGGAGTTCAGGCATTTAATCACTAAACTGAGTGATGAATGGGGCAGCGATTCCACTTGAAGAATGCAGGAACCCAGTTTTGGGAAGGCTATACATAGAAAGAGGGCCAAGAAATAAATG
>NW_023186795.1:0-546 GCF_002007445.2 Ailuropoda melanoleuca | reverse complement strand
GAGTGGTATTTAATATTCTATTTCTTGTTTGTTTGTTTGTTTTCTCCATCCCACCCTTTCATCACAACTCAGTGGCATTGCCTTCTAGATGGTATTTGCAAAATAGCTGGGAAGGGACNAGCTGGGAAGGGACTGGAATTTCTGATTATAGCTGCGCTTCAAGATTTAGTGAGTCCCTTAAGAATTATTAGAATACTTCATCAAACACAACATATAGACATACAGACACCAGACATATAGAATGTAGTAGTAATTCACCAAAGAGTCAGGGAGGTACAAAGAAGTTTCGTTTCAATGACCATGATCAAATTCTCAACCAAGGTTTTTGAAGGATGGCTTTTTTAAATTATCAATATCGATTCTCCACTGTTGGGTTCTGAAGAAGGCTGACGATGATGTCAGAGAGATCAGAAGTGCACATCACAATCACAGCGGATTGTGTGGAAAATGCAGACCTCAGAGCCTGACTTAAGAGGCAGTCAATTAGCACCTCCAGGGGTTAATGCATATAGTGTGATGTTGTGCTACAGATAGTACAGTTAAGAT
>NW_023186794.1:0-708 GCF_002007445.2 Ailuropoda melanoleuca | reverse complement strand
GAGTGGTATTTAATATTCTATTTCTTGTTTGTTTGTTTGTTTTCTCCATCCCACCCTTTCATCACAACTCAATGGCATTGCCTTCTAGATGGTATTTGCAAAATAGCTGGGAAGGGACTCTGTTTTTTAAAGTANCAAAATAGCTGGGAAGGGACTGGAATTTCTGATTATAGCTGCGCTTCAAGATTTAGTGAGTCCCTTAAGAATTATTAGAATACTTCATCAAACACAACATATAGACATACAGACACCAGACATATAGAATGTAGTAGTAATTCACCAAAGAGTCAGGGAGGTACAAAGAAGTTTCGTTTCAATGACCATGATCAAATTCTCAACCAAGGTTTTTGAAGGATGGCTTTTTTAAATTATCAATATCGATTCTCCACTGTTGGGTTCTGAAGAAGGCTGACGATGATGTCAGAGAGATCAGAAGTGCACATCACAATCACAGCGGATTGTGCGGAAAATGCAGACCTCAGAGCCTGACTTAAGAGGCAGTCAATTAGCACCTCCAGGGGTTAATGCATATAGTGTGATGTTGTGCTACAGATAGTACAGTTAAGATGACAAGCTTTGGAGGGGCTCTCTTCCATCTTAATTATATAGCCATGAGAAAATTATCTAACTCCTCTGTGCCTCATTTTTCTTACTGTAAAATGGTGACACTAATAATCATTACAGCTAAAACATTTCAAATAGTAGCTG
>NW_023186793.1:0-973 GCF_002007445.2 Ailuropoda melanoleuca | reverse complement strand
CTAATTTGAAAGGATATATGCACCCTGATGTTTATAGCAGCATTATCAACAATAGTCAAATTATGAAAAGAACCCAGATGTTGTCCACAAAAGCCAAATTATGGAAAGGGCCCAAGTATCCATAGAGAGATGAATGGATAAAGAAGGANGATGAATGGATAAAGAAGGTGTGGTATATGTGTATATATGTAGACTAAGCCACCCAGGTGCCCTGAGCACCACGAGTTTTATGTAAGTGTTGAATCACTAAATTCTACACCTGAAACTATTATTACACTGTATGTTAACTAACTGGAATTTAAATATAAACTTGGGGGGGTGCCTGGGTGGCTCAGTTGGTTGGGCGTCTGCCTTTGGCTTGGGTCAGGATCTCAGGGTCCAAGGATCGAGCCCCACGTCGGGCTCTCTGCTCAGTGGGGAGTTTGCTTCTCCTTCCAACTCTCCCTCTGGGCTTTCCCTTCTTACTCTTTCTTCTCTAATAAATGAATAAAATCTTTAAAAAAAATCAAGAAATTAAAAATAAAAACTTGGAAGCTTTAAAGGGGTGCCTGGGTAGCTTAGTAGGTTAAGCGTCCAACTCTTAATGACTCAGGTCAGGATCTCAGGGTCATGAGATCGAGCCCTGCATCAGGCTCTGTAGTCAGGGGGGAGTAGGCTTCTCTCTCCCTCAACCCCTCCCCCCACACTCTTATTCTCTTTCTCTCAAAATAAATAAATCTTTAAAAGAAAAAGAAAAAAAACTTAGGGGCACCTCAGTGGCTCAGTCAGTTAAGCACCTGCCTTCAGTTCAGGTCATGATCTCAGGGTCCTAGGATCAAGCCCCAAGCCAGGCTCCCTAATCAGCGAGGAGCTTCCTTCTCCCTCTGCCCCTCCCCCTGCTCATGTGCTCACATGCACACACACTCTCTCTCTCTCTCTCACTTTCTAATAAATAAATAAAATCTTTAAAAATCAATCAATAATAAAAACTTGA
>NW_023186792.1:0-1218 GCF_002007445.2 Ailuropoda melanoleuca | reverse complement strand
ACATATCCTATCACAACTGCCGTGGCAATGGAACGAAAAGGCCAAAGGCGAGTCCGTCAGAAACAACACCGCGCAGAGCCAGTCTTAGCACTATCATCAGCCTACGTGACTAGGGATCCATGAGGGAAAGTGGTCGCGGGAGCCTGACGAGCATGCCCACTTGTGGTCTCTGAGACAACACACAGTTCAGGGAAATATCAACGGACATGATCTCTCATGTGTAAGGGAGCATGAGTGAAAAAGTTCAGGATTTTCGAGGACTCAGCGCCCTTCTTCTTGGTAATCAAGCAGAGCGTCCAGGAAAACACCTCCAGCGAACATCAGCCTTTTCCCTGGGGACCCTGATTCCACACTGCTTGTATGGGCCTGGGACGTATCCTATCACACATGCCGTGGCAATGGAACGAAAAGGCCAAAAGTGAGTCTGTCAGAAACAACACCGTGCAGAGCCAGTCCTAGCACTATCATTAGCCTTCGTGACTAGGGATCTATGAGGGAAAGTGGTCGCAGAAGCCTGACGAGCGTGCCCACTAGTGGTCTCTGAGACACCACACAGTTCAGGGAAATATCAACGAACATGATCTCTCATGAGTAAGGGAGCATGAGTGAAAAATGTCAGGATTTTCGAGGACTCACCGCCCTTCTTCTTGGCAATCAAGAGGAGCGTCCAGGAAAACACCTCCAGCGAACATCAGCCTTTTCCCTGGGGACCCTGATTCCACACTGCTTGTATGGGCCTGGGACGTATCCTATCACACCTGCCGTGGCAATGGAACGAAAAGGCCAAAGGCGAGTCCGTCAGAAACAACACCGTGCAGAGCCAGTCTTAGCACTATCATCAGCCTTCGTGACTAGGGAACCATGAGGGAAAGTGGTCGTGGAAGCCTGACGAGCGTGCCCACTAGTGGTCTCTGAGACACCACACAGTTCAGGGAAATATCAACGAACATGATCTCTCATGAGTAAGGGAGCATGAGTGAAAAAGTTCAGGATTTTCGAGGACTCAGCGCCCTTCTTCTTGGTAATCAAGCAGAGCGTCCAGGAAAACATCTCCAGCGAACATCAGCCTTTTCCCTTTGGACCCTGATTCCACACTGCTTGTATGGGCTTGGGACATATCCTATCACACCTGCTGTGGCAATGGAACGAAAAGGCCAGGGCGAGTCCATCAGAAACAACACCGTGCAGAGCCAGTCTTTGCACTATCATCAGCCTTCG
>NW_023186791.1:0-696 GCF_002007445.2 Ailuropoda melanoleuca | reverse complement strand
GAATCTGGGGATGTACTGTATGGTGATTAACACAATATAATAAAATAAAATTAAAAAAAAAAAAAACAAAACAAAGATTACTATCTTCTTTCTCTTCACATCCCACAGCTCCTTCCTCTGCTCCAAAAAGAGACCAAATCAGGCTTGGACACAATGAGACCTGTTTAATAGAGAAACAGAATATAAGTAATGCTGGGGATTCTTGCAAGCCACTACTGTGCTCATTAGGGAAGAGAGGNGGGAAGAGAGGACACTGTAGAATTCTAGAAGATGATTTCCCCAACACTGTTCACCAACAGCCCCTAGAGAACATGCAGGAGTTTCAAACACTAACTTCCTAACTGGCACTTCCAACTTCTACCAAGACAATAAGGCGGCGTAAAAATTGGAGTTTAAACGCAGGCAGTACCGCTCCACGCCACGCCAGGTTCAGAACCACCACTAATCGACAGAAATGATGTGACCCGAAGGAAGCAGAAGCTAGAGCTGAAAAGCAAACATCAAGAAGATTTGTGTCTCCATCTACAAATCCTTACTTTTGTCCCTTAGGGCAGTGACCTGAATTCCACTGTGCAAAGAGCAATCATCCAACAGACAGTCTTGAAAAGAAGAACAAAACCCCGGGTGTGGCTTGGGAAATCTGGAAGAAGTCATCCTCACCCGAGAACAGGAGGTGTCCATAGTTCTCCAGCAACA
>NW_023186790.1:0-1164 GCF_002007445.2 Ailuropoda melanoleuca | reverse complement strand
GTAAGATGCGTGTATTCAGTGTGCCATCTTGAGTCAGTTTCTGTGATACTTCCTGTGTGTATTATCTGCTTACCACCTCTTGGTGAGATTAATTAACTCCTTTATTCTGGTGCTATAATAATTTAACTTGAAGTAGCTAGCGTTTAGGATGCGGACGACATAGTCACTGTGTAATAGCCCCCGGGGCTTTTTGTCCTTTGCATATAGATTATCATATTCTCTATGGTTTAGTCAGGCTTCTACTGAAGAGAAACTTCCAGATGTGGATGTAGATAGTCAGACATGAACGGTATTTCTACTATGCAGGTGGAAGAGGAAGAAAAAGGCCAGCATAGTTTGTTAAACTTCCTCAGGGAAAAATAAATCATAAATATGCATGCACGTACTGCAAACATTGAATGTAGGGTTTATGGGAGGGGTTGGCTAAACACTTTTTACTGAAATAAAACATATATACAAGGAATTGACAGGTCTTGTGTTACAACAGATCTGTTATAACAAAGTGATCTGTTACAACAAAGTGAACACATTCATGTAGCCAGTTCTAGATACAGAATATTATTACTATGGGGCGCCTGGGTGGCGCAGTCGTTAAGCATCTGCCTTTGGCTCAGGGCGTGATCCCGGCGTTCTGGGATCGAGCCCCACATCAGGCTCCTCTGCTAGGAGCCTGCTTCTTCCTCTCCCACTCCTCCTGCCTGTGTTCCCTCTCTCACTGGCTGTCTCTCTCTCTGTCAAATACATAAATAAAATCTTTTTAAAAAAAAGAATATTATTATTAGCATCCCAGAAAGCTCTCTTTTACTGTAACTTCAAGGTAACTACTATGCTTTTATCACCGCGGATTAGTTTTTCCTGTTTTTAAATTTTATATGAATGGAATTGTACCGGACGGTTCCCTTTATTTTTGAACTTTGTATAATCAGGATCATACAGCCTGAGCTGCTTCATGTTACATCTGAAATCTACCCATGTGTTGCATGTGGCAGGAACACTCCTTCCTTTTTAATTGCAATACAGAATTGCATTATAGAAATAGCGGCAATCTATTCACTCTACTGTTAATCGACATTTAGGTCGTTACTTGTTTTTGGTTATTATGAGTAATGTTGCTTGTATATGAATTTTGGTTACATATAAGGAATTTCTTCTGGGTCTTTACCT
>NW_023186789.1:0-1612 GCF_002007445.2 Ailuropoda melanoleuca | reverse complement strand
ATTATCATTAATAATACTATTTAAAGAAGGGGCAGCACCAAACAGTGGACGCATTACCATTATTACTAGTATGAAAACCATACCACAAATACAGCAGGCTCCATATGAACCTCTCAGCCTCTATTCATTGGTAGCTCTCAGTGCTTGGCAATTTCTGTGATGGAGATGGGAAATGAAAGTACTGAAAAGTCCTTCTAAGCAGGTTGGCAATTCTCACTAAGGAGAGGTCCCAGGGCCTTCCTTTTAATAGGACTCTCTCCACTCAACTTCCAGATGTACATTTGTCTAACTGCGCTCTGGGGAATCCAATCCAGACTATTCCATTTTACAGTAGAGATAAGTGCTAGTAAGAGAAATAAAGCAATTTAATGAAAGTAAATACGATTCTTTCTACGTGTGTACCTACTAAACAGATATTTGATGAGATCTACAGAAAACAAACCATTTTTATAGCCTAATCTTTCTTCTTACACATCAAATCAACTGCCTTAATGCTTACTCTTTTTAACTCGAAAAGAAAATGAAAGCCATACCAATTTAAAGAGCAAGGGCCACAGATGGTCGTTCAGAAAGAGCAGGGTGAAGATGGTGTGTCCGTTTGTCACGGATGTCTTACCTGCATCCTTTATGGCATCGGATGTCACAAGAAGCAGCAAAGATGCTAATGTCAGCTGGAGGTGTTGGTCAGAGAGANTGGTGTGTCCGTTTGTCACGGATGTCTTACCTGCATCCTTTATGGCATCGGATGTCACAAGAAGCAGCAAAGATGCTAATGACAGCTGGAGGTGTTGGTCAGAGAGAGGGAGCTTTACACAGAGATGGCGGCAGCACTATAGAGAAGTGAAGAACTTGAACTCTAGACTGGTAGTTGGGAGATCAAGTGCCTGGATTAGCATGAGACTCAACTAACCAAGTGTAGAGTTAGAATTTGGGCTTGAAATGATGCCAACTTAATCCAGTTGGGCAGGGCTGGTGATCCACCACCAAAAATAAGCCAGGGCCTAGAGGACCAGAAATCCAAGAAAACATACTGAAATCAGAGTACTCTGTAGGGAGAGGGGCAGACCTCAAGACCAGGATTTGAACTCATACGAGGACACAAAGTAGCTGCATTAACTTCCATGACATGACATTCTCTGTTTGTTGATTTCTTTTTTTGTTTGAGTTTTCTTTGTTGTTGTTTTTTTTTTTTCCTTAGGATGCTGAGTATGGTTAGACCCTTTCCACTGCATTAAAATGTCATTTTTTTCTAAAAGGATTTGAATGTTATTTATAACAGAAAGGATCAAGGTAAGGGGATTAGTCATGCCCCAAATACAGACAGCTGGGTCCCTTTTCTTCCCATAACAATTATTAGGTACCAATAATAAATGGCCTAGGAGGTGCCAGGCGCTGGTTCTACATACATTCACTTTAAGCCTTATGACAAACAGCTCTTGAGATAGACATTGGTGTTTCTGATTTTAGGTGAGTAACCTGAGGTTCTGTGAGATTAAATAACTGGCCTCAAATTAAACAACCAATTAAACTTAGATCTCCATGTCAATCTCTGGCTCCAAACCCATATTTGGCAATGTTTCACCTTCTGAAGTTCTCTTCAGTTAATACTTGA
>NW_023186788.1:0-645 GCF_002007445.2 Ailuropoda melanoleuca | reverse complement strand
TTTTCATTCATGCTCCCTTTCTCACGAGAGATGATGTTCGTTGATATATCCCTGGATTTTTTGTAATTTAAAAGACCACTACGTGGCACTCTCGATATATTTCCGCGACCACTTTCCCTCATGTTTCCCTATTAACGAGGAGTGATGATAGTGCTAAGATTATCCCCGTACGGTGTTTTTTCTGATGGACATGTTTTTGACATTTTGGTTCCATTACCACCAGCAGATTTGATAGGATTTACCCAGAAAGCAAACATTTCTTGAAAGCGGGTGTTGGCCAAATTGTGTTTCTCAGTGCTGTGTTCGTCGGCTTTCACTCACGGTTCCAAAGNGGTTCCAAAGCACCTTGATTCCTGTTCCACCTTCCATAAGGCCGATGTGACCTCAAGGGCTTTATCCTAACACTTTGTTTCTTGGTTCTAAGTGCTGGATCCTTCCCAGGCCCCTACACCCAATGTGGAATCGGGGTCCCCAGTGAAAATGCTGAATTTAGCTGGAGATTTTTCCGGGACGCTCTACTCTATAAACAATAAGAGGGGCACTGAGCCCTGAAAATCCTGAAACTTTCATTCAAGCTCCCTTACTCACGAGAGATGATGTTCGTTGATATTTCCCTGGATTGTGCTGTGTCTGAGAGACCACTAT
>NW_023186787.1:0-709 GCF_002007445.2 Ailuropoda melanoleuca | reverse complement strand
CACTTACTCACGAGAGATGATGATCGTTGATATTTCCCTGGACTGTGTGGTGTCTCAGAGACCACTATGGGCGTTCACGTCAAGCTTCCGTGACCACTTTCCCTCACGTTTCCCTATTCACGAAGGGTGATGATAGTGCTAAGACTGTCCCTGTACGGTGTTGTTTCTGACGGATGTGTTTTGGGCCTTTTTGTTCCTTTGCCACCAGCAGTTTTGACAGGATTTCCCCAGGGAGCAAACATTTCGTTGGAAGCGGGTTTTGGCCGAATTGTCTTTCTCAGTGCTGTGTTCGTCGTGTTTCACTCACGGTACCAAAGCACCTTGATTCCTGTTCCACCTTCCATAAGGCCGTCGTGACTACAAGGGCTTTCCCCTCACACTTTGTTTCTTGGTACTAAGGGCTGGATACTCCCCAAGCCCCTAAACTNCCAGTGAAAAGGTTGCTGTTCGCTGGAGGTGTTTTCCTGGACGCTCTGCATTATTACCAATGAGAAGGGCGCTGAGTGCTCGAAAATCTTGAACCTTTTCATTCATTCTCCCTTACTCACGAGAGATGATGATCGTTGATAATTCCCTGGACTGTGCGGTGTCTCAGATTCCACTATAGGGCACAATGATCAGGCTTCCGCGACCACTTACCCTCATGATTCCCTATTCACGAAGGGTGATGATAGTGCTAAGACTGTCCCTGTACGGTGTTGTTTCTGAC
>NW_023186786.1:804-2322 GCF_002007445.2 Ailuropoda melanoleuca | reverse complement strand
TAGTACTATGTTGAATAATAGTGGCGAGAGCGGGCATCCTTGTCGTGTTCCTGATGTTAAGGGAAAGGCTTCCAANTAAGGGAAAGGCTTCCAGCTTTTCCCCATTGAGAATAATGCTTGCAGTAGGCTTTTCATAGATGGCTTTTATGAGATTGAGAAATGTACCCTCTATTCCTACACTCTGAAGGGTTTTAATCAGGAAAGGATGCTGTATTTTGTCAAATGCTTTTTCTGCATCAATTGAGAGGATCATATGGTTCTTGAGTCTTTTCTTGTTGATATGATGTATCACATTGATTGATTTGCGAGTGTTGAACCATGCTTGCATCCCAGGTATGAATCCCACTTGGTCATGATGGATAATCCTTTTAATGTACTGTTGGATTCTATTAGCAAGGATCTTGTTGAGGATTTTGGCGTCCATATTCATTAGAGAAATCGGTCTATAATTCTCCTTTTTGAGGGAGTATTTGCCTGGTTTGGGGATCAAGGTAATATTAGCCTCATAGAATGAATTTGGTAGCTCTCCTTCTGTTTCTATTTTTTGAAATAGCTTTAGGAGAATAGGTATTATTTCTTCCTTGAATGTTTGGTATNTTTTGAAATAGCTTTAGGAGAATAGGTATTATTTCTTCTTTGAATGTTTGGTAGAATTCCCCAGGAAAACCGTCCGGGCCTGGAGTTTTATTATTTGGAAGGTTGTTTATCACTGACTCAATTTCTTCATAGTTAATTGGCCTGTTTAAGAAATCTATTTCTTCCTGTTTCAGTCTTGGTAGTTTATAGGTTTCCAGAAAGGCCTCCATTTCTTCCAGATTGCTTAGTTTTTTGGCATATTGCTGTTGATAAAAATTTCTAATAAACCTTCCAATTTCAATATTGTTGGTCGTGACCTCTCCCTTTTCAGTCATAATTTTAATAATTTCGGTCCTTTCTCTTTGCTTTTGGATAAGTCTTGCCAGTGGTCTGCCAATTTTATGGATTCTCTCAAAGACCCAGCTTCTTGTCCTGTTGATTTGCTCTACTGTACTCCTGGTTTCTAATTCATTGATTTCTGCTCTAATTTTGGTCAACTGCTTCCTCATGAGTGGGTTAGGCCTGTCCTTCTGTTGCTGTTCCAGCTTCTTAGGTGAGAATATAGAAACTGCATTTTAGATTTTTCTATTCTTTTGAGTGAGGCTTGGATGGCTATGTATTTCCCCCTTAGGACTGCCTTTGCAGCATCCCATAGGTTTTGGACCATTGTGTTTTCATTCTCGTTGGTCTCCATAAATTGTTTAAACTGTTTTTTGATTTCCTGGTTTATCAAGTCATTCTTGAGCAGGATGGTTCTTAGTCTCCAAGTGTTTGGGTTGCTTCCAGGTTTTTCCTTGTGGTTGAGTTCCAATTTCGGAGCGTTGTGGTCTCAGACTACGCATGGGATAATTTCAATCTTTTGGTATCGGTTGAGACCTGTTTTGTTTCCCAGGACATGATCTATTCTTGAGAATGTTCCATGGGCATTAGAATAGAATGAGT
>NW_023186786.1:0-521 GCF_002007445.2 Ailuropoda melanoleuca | reverse complement strand
AATATAGTGCCCTTCTGTGTCTCTCTCTATGGCCTCTAGTTTAAAATCCAGTCTATCTGATATGAGAATTGTTCCTCCAGCTTTCTTTTGAGGTCCATTTGCGTGGAAGATGGTACTCCATCCCCTTACTCTAAGTCTGAATGCATCTTTGGGTTCAAAATGAGTCTCTTGTAGACAGCAAATGGATGGGTCATGTCTTTTTATCCAATCTGCAACCCTGTGGCGTTTTATGGGAGAGTTTAAGCCATTTAGATTGATAGAGATTATTGACAGATATGATTTTAATGATGCCATTTCTCTTTAAAGTCTTTGTATCGGTTGTGACTTGNGCATCTTTGGGTTCAAAATGAGTCTCTTGTAGACAGCAAATGGATGGGTCATGTCTTTTTATCCAATATGCAACCCTGTGGCATTTTATGGGAGCACTCAAGCCGTTAACATTGAGACTGCATACTGAGAGGTATGATTTTAATGATGCCATGTTGCCAGTAAAGTCTTTGTTTGTATCGGTTGTGACTTTC
>NW_023186785.1:193-1280 GCF_002007445.2 Ailuropoda melanoleuca | reverse complement strand
TCCCCAGACAGACCCATCTAGAACAGCAGCTCCCCTGCCTGACTCTGCTTCGTGTGTTCCTCCCACTGGCCGCCGACCTTCTATCTACTCGGTCAGTTGTTTATTTCCCTTGTGCCCTCCAAAATACAAGATCTCGAAGGGCGGGGATTAATTTTGCTCCCGTGTGGACCCCCAGCACCGAGCACAACAGTAAGCACTCCATAAACAGGATATGTTGGTGGGATTGCCTAGTGGTTAAAGCTCAGAGTCTAGAGGCCGACCTGCTATCGGGCCTCAAATCCCAGCTCTGGGCCTTTTTTTTTTTNGGCCTTTTTTTTTTTTTTTTTTAAGATTTTATTCATTTATTTGACAGAGAGAGTGAGAGGGCACAGGCAGGGGGAGCTATAGAGGGAGAGGGAGAAGCAGGCTCCCTGCTGAGCAGGGAGCCCAATGGGGGGCTTGATCCCAGGCCCCTGAGATCATGACCTGAGTTAAAGGCAGATGCTTAACCATGTGAGCCACCCCGGCGCCCCTAGGCCTTACTGTCCTTGCACAGGACTGATGGCTCCTGTTCGGCACGATCCCTTGGGCTCGGGTGTCCTCTCTGTGGACATTTCTGAGGTCAGGACACACGTTTGCACTGACGTTGCCTAGCGGTCCATAAAGGACTGATGTATCGACATCNGACGTAACCCACACAGTGTAGCTCTGAGGAAACCCAGTAGCCACTGCGAACCGCGAGAAAGTAGGACGGGCTCCCCTGGAGCAGAGGGGCCGTGGGACACACAGGTGGAAGGGAGACTTCAATTCTGGAACCATCTGCTCCAATTTTCAATCCTACGTGTAAACATGAGCTCTGTCTTCAGGAGCTCCCTGCCAGAGAGAACACAGAACAATTTATTTCCTCTGTGTGGTTAATTTTTAAAAATTTAGCCAACAAACTTCTTTTTTTTTTTAATGATTTTTTATTATATTATGTTAGTCACCGTACAGTACATCCCCGGATTCCGATGTAAAGTTCGATGCTTCATTAGTTGCGTATAACACCCAGTGCACCATGCAATACATGCCCTTCTTACCACCCATCACCAGTCTATCCCATTCCCCC
>NW_023186785.1:0-179 GCF_002007445.2 Ailuropoda melanoleuca | reverse complement strand
CCCCACCCCCCTCCCCTCTGAAGTCCTCAGTTTGTTTCTCATAGTCCATAGTATCTCATGTTTCATTCCCCCTTATGATTACCCCCCCTTTCTTTATCTCTTTCTTCTCCTACTGATCATCCTAGTTCTTATGTTCCATAAATGAGAGAAATCATATGATAATTGTCTTTCTCTGCTTG
>NW_023186784.1:0-599 GCF_002007445.2 Ailuropoda melanoleuca | reverse complement strand
CCCACACGTTCCAAGCAGTTAGTGGTGCTAGGTTTGCAGTGTTGTGTTGGCTTTGTAAGAGGTTAGACCACGATTATCAATGCATGTCACTTCTGGCTTCATGACCGCGTCACTATAAACCCNGCGTCACTATAAACCCACAAAGAACAGTAAAAACATCAAGTAAATTAACTGACCCAAATAGCAGTGGTGTGCCTGAGAGCACATCGATGATGCTACCGTAACAAAGTGGTTCAGGAGTGGAGCCCACAGAAGACACAGGCCTGCAGAGAAGCTCAGGTAGGGGCTCGGTGACATGAGTGCCTTCGGGAAGTGCGTGTGGCAGACCTCCCTCCCTTGTTTTATGAAACGTGTGTCCATTCCACCTTCCCTAAATCAAGTGACAATAACAGGACCTCAAGTGTATTCAAACACGTCCGTTAGTGACAAGGCACCGTAGCTTCAATCCTTCTGATCACATTTCCAGAGCAGGAAGGAAACTAGAAAACAGAGACCAACAAAACATGAACATCCTTCCTTCCTGTCCAGCAAGTCCAGGCAGCAGCAGTGTGATTACAAATCAGATGAGCATCGTTCTTCCAAAGGCATTAGTCTTGGAT
>NW_023186783.1:0-3536 GCF_002007445.2 Ailuropoda melanoleuca | reverse complement strand
CTGTCCCCACCAGTGATGGAGAGGAAACCTCCATTTACAAACAGCGGCTCGGAGGCCACGTGGCTAGTGGAGGCCCGGAGCCAGCAGAGACTGGACACTTCACCCCAGCTCTGCGTGGTGCCCAGGCCTCTGTGCGGTGGGGGGAGGAATGTGGTCAGAATCGTGCCCCCACTTCTGTGCCTGCAGGGGGGATGGGAAGTGAGTCCATTCTGTTGGATTCTGCCAGATTTCTTCTCTGCCTCAGCCCTTCCTAGTGAGAGCCGAGGCTTGGCGAGTTTTGGCCCAGATTACCGGGCCGTGCATACCGCCTTGGAGCCTGACAAGGCACCAGTACCCTTTCTTTATAAGGATCCCATTATTTGGCCCGAAGGTGGGCGTCTGGGTGGTGGTGGAGGGGACGGTGCTCAGAGGCAGGAAACTGCCCAGTAGGCAGCTTGCAGTGGGGGGCAGGGCACTGTGCAGGCTCCTGGGGCGGGGGGTGGGCTCCGTGCCCACTCCCCAGGCCCTGCGGTCGGCCAATCGGCGTTGGCTCAGCATCAGAGAGCCTATCACCTGGCAGGTGCCCAAACAAGTGTTTGAACTGAGGGACGTGAGACTGGCCCAGGCCGGGGCAGAGTCTGACCTGTACCTGCCTGCTCTGGGCCGGCCCCACGGGGGACCCATGGCCCACAGATGGCGGGGGCTCTCATGCCCCAGGTGGGAGACCAGCGAGAGCGCGCCTGAGCTCGGGGCAGCTGCAGCCCAGGGCTGGGGAGCCTCCCAGCAGGCAGTGAGGGACAGCTGCCCAATGTGGGTGCAGCCCCAGGTGGAGGCGGCTCAGCGGGGGGTCTGTTTCCTCATCTCTCCTTTCTTCCGCCCTCTCTACCTCCCCTCGGACTCCGGGGGCGGGGGGGCTGCCCTGCCAGGGCCTGTGAGCCTTCAGCTTTCAGGGTGAAGAGGTGCACCTGCCCAGCATGGGGTTGATGGCCCTCCTGGCTGGCAGCCTGGCAGCCTCCCCCCACCCCCACCCCCGCTCCTGCCAGCGTCCAGAGCACAGGGCTCTGTCCTCGGCTGCGCCGGGCTCTCCAGTGCTCACACCACACCTGGCTTGGCGGCCAGGCGGGAACAGGAACTTCTCTGGGGCTGTGTGGGAAAGCCGCCCCAAACCAACCCTGGCCACCTCTCTGAGGACCCACCCCTGACCTGCAGAAAAGGAGGAACGAGGCCCAGGGGCATTTGTTATATGGATTTCGTCCACCCCAGGGACCTCCGGGGTCCCCAAGCCCTGAGCCAGGCTGCGAGCCCCTGCTCCGGGCATGCACTGGATAGACAGTGACCAGGACAGACAGACTCTACCCCCTCTTCTAGAGTGTGTGTCCTATGGGGAAAGAGAGTGAGAAAGGGTCACCAGGGAGAAGGTTCTGGAACTCCAGTGCTATGTGGAGAATTTGCCTGTGTGAGGTTTAAGGGGGGCCAACNTTAAGGGGGGGCCAACCCTCTGGGAAGTGACATTTAAGCTGAGTGTGGGAAGGACCCCCCCCCCAGGCGGAGATGTGGGCGAGGGCATTCCAGGGAGGACGTTCCAGAGCAGAGGCCCTCCGGCTCGGGCTCTGCATTTTCCAGGGACAGAAAGGGGCCCGTGTAGCTGCGAGAGTGAGTGGGAGGAGGGGCGGGGTCGTGGAGGGGCTGGAGGACAGGGTCGAAGAGGGGACTGAGTCTGGACCGTGTTCAGCCACTGGGGAGATGTGACCTGGATTTACTTTTGCTGTGGACAAAACGACATCCGCTCCCCAGCACCTCGCCCCGGCCTCGACCACAGCAGAGAGAAAGTGCCCAGTGTCCACAGCAGCCGGGGTGGGCGGTGGGAAGACCAAGGGAGGTATGAAGTCAGCAGAGCTGTGTAGACCCTGGAGCTCTACTGAGTGAGAGTGCTGCCCTCCCTGTCTGAGCAGGTCAGAGGCGGCTTGTGGGGGCCCAAGCAGTGGTGTGGGGCGTCGGGACGGAAGGGATGTCTGCTGGTGCACACCTGTGCTGCATTTGGACCGGAGGGTGTCCGTGCCAGCAGTTGAGTCATTTGAATGTCACCTCTGATGGGTCTGATTGTTGGGCTAATAGAGAGCAAGTGGGGAGGGAAGGAGGGATATCAGGCTCCTCAGCTGACTGGCTAGAAAGATCATGGAGGAGGGAGGGAGGGAGAGATGAGAGGTTGGGCAGACAGATGGTGGACAGACGGATAGATAGGCAAATGGGCAGATGGATGGCTGGATGGATAAGTGATTGGATGTTTGGATGGATGGATGGATGGATGGATGGATGGATGGATGGATGGATGGGCAAGTGAATGGATAGGTAAATAGATGAGTGGATGATGGTAGGTGGATGGATTGTGGGAAGGGAGGGAGGAGGGAGGGTGGTGTAGATGGGTAGGTGTCTGGGTGGATAAATAGATAGGTGGAGGGGAGGATGGGAGGGAGGAGAGAAGATGGTGTGGACGGTTGGATGGGTGGGAGGGAGGAGAGAAGATGGTGTGGACGGGTGGATGGATGGGAGGGAGGAGAGAAGATGGTGTGGACGGGTGGATGGATGGGAGGGAGGAGAGAAGATGGTGTGGACGGGTGGATGGATGGGAGGGAGGAAGGTTGTACATGGTNGAGGTTGTACATGGTGGATGGAGAAGCTCACAGACTCGAGTCCCACTGGCCGTTAGCAGTACGGGGAGAAGGCACTCGATAGGGTCTGAGAAGGCAGCCAGGATCCTCGTACTCTCTCCACTCTGCCCTGGGTGGGGCGCCGAGCCAGCGCTGTGAGCCGGTCTCAGGCAATGTGGGCAAGACTTAACCCCCAGGAGAGGCGAGGCTGCAGGTGAGGGAGGCCTGCTTGTGCCATCAGGCCTCATCGCTCTCCTGGAGGCCCTTCCAGGCCCTGCCTGACTCACCTGGCAGGCTGCGGGTGTCCGCTGACAGCACAGCTGGGCCACCCAGATGCCCACCTAGCAGAGGGTTTGCTGGAAGCCAAGCCGAGACTGGGGGAGTGCCGGCGGGAGCCGGGTTCTGCAGTCAGTCCCAGGTGGCTCCCGCATGGGCATTGCCGGTTAGTAGCTGCGTGACCTTGGGCCAAAATGCCAACCTCTCCGAAACCAGTTCCCCGTCTGTAAAACCGCGAAGGTAACAAGCTTAGCCAGGTGACAAGGTTAGGAAGGGAGGGTCTGGGGGGACTGACCCCAGGCACGAGGCGCAGGGGAGGGTCTGGGGCTGCCACAAATGCCCCCGAAGCCCTGCCCAGTCCACTCTCCCACCCTGTCACAGCCTGAAAGTCTCCGCGTGTTCCAGCCCTGCCCAGAAAGGCCCAGGGCCTTGGGAGGAAATGGGGCCTTAGTCCTGGGCTTGGCAGGAAGCCATGGGCCCACCCAGGGAGGCGGCCCTCAGCCCCAGACCTGGAGGAGAGCCGGCTCAGTGGGCCTCTCCGGAGCAGGTCGTCAGGGAGTGGGCAGAACACAGGAGTAGGAGCGGACGGGTGGGGGGGAGCCCTGCTCCGCCACCTGCCCCGCAGGCCGTGAC
>NW_023186782.1:834-950 GCF_002007445.2 Ailuropoda melanoleuca | reverse complement strand
ATGGCAAAAATTGACAAGGCAGGAAACAACAAATGTTGGAGAGGATGTGGAGAAAGGGGAACACTTTTACACTGTTGGTGGGAATGCAAGTCGGTACAGCCACTTTGGAAAACAGC
>NW_023186782.1:417-552 GCF_002007445.2 Ailuropoda melanoleuca | reverse complement strand
GAGGAGGTTATGCTAAGTGAAATAAGTCAAGCAGAGAAAGACAATTATCATATGGTTTCACTCATTTGTGGAACTTAAGGAATAGCAGTAAGATCAATAAGAGAAGGAAGGGAAGAACGAAGAGGGGGTAAACAG
>NW_023186782.1:0-345 GCF_002007445.2 Ailuropoda melanoleuca | reverse complement strand
AGTGATGGGTATTAAGGAGGGCACGTATTGCATGGAGCACTGGGTGTTATATGCAAACAATGAATCATGGAACACTAAAAAAAGAAAAAAGAACAACAACAAAAAAAGAATGTTTATGTATCTAGTGGGGAGGGTGGAGAAATCCGTTAGATATAATGACATCCTGGTTCCCTCTACTGGGCTTAAATGAAATTACGTTTTGGTTTTTTTTTTTTAAGTTTTAATTTTAATTCCAGTTAGCATACAGTGTTATATTAGTTTCAGGTGTACAATGTAGTGATTCAACACTTCCATACATCACTTGGTGCTCATCATGACAGGTGTACTCCTTAATCCCCATCACTT
>NW_023186781.1:788-959 GCF_002007445.2 Ailuropoda melanoleuca | reverse complement strand
CCCTCATGGATCCCCAGTCACGAAGGCTGATGATAGTGCTAAGACTGGCTTTGCACGGTGTTGTTTCTGATCTACTCGCCTTTGGCCGTTTCGTTCCATTGCCACGGCAGGTGTGATAGGATACGTCCCAGGCCCATAGAAGCAGTGTGGAATCAGGGTCCCCAGGGAAAA
>NW_023186781.1:0-656 GCF_002007445.2 Ailuropoda melanoleuca | reverse complement strand
AGTCCTCGAAAATCCTGAACTTTTTCACTCATGCTCCCTTACTCATGAGAGATCATGTTTCCTGATCTTTCCCTGAACTGTGTGGTGTCTCAGAGACCACTAGTGGGCACGCTCCTCAGGCTTCCGCCACCACTTTCCCTCCTGGATCCCTAGTCACGAAGGCTGATGATAGTGCTAAGACTGGCTCTGCACGGTGTTGTTTCTGACGGACTTGCCTTTGGCCTTTTCGTTCCATTGCCACGGCAGGTGTGATAGGATACTTCCCAGGCCCATACAAGCAGTGTGGAATCAGGGTCCCCAGGGAAAAGGCTGATGTTCGCTGGAGGTGTTTTCCTGGACGCTCTGCTTGATTACCAAGAAGAAGGGCGCTGAGTCCTCGAAAATCCTGAACTTTTTCACTCATGCTCCCTTACTCATGAGAAATCACGTTCGTTGATATTTCCCTGAACTGTGTGGTGTCTCAGAGACCACTAGTCTGCACGCGCGTCAGGCTTCCGCAACCACTTTCCCTCATGGATCCCTAGTCACGAAGGCTGATGATAGTGCTAAGACTGGCTCTGCAGGGTGTTGTTTCTGACGGACACTCCTTTGGCCTTTTCGTTCCATGGCCACGGCAGGTGTGATAGGATACGTCCCAGGCCCTTAAGAGCAGTGTG
>NW_023186780.1:0-1687 GCF_002007445.2 Ailuropoda melanoleuca | reverse complement strand
TACAGCCACCGTGGAAAACAGTATGGAGGTTCCTCAAAATGCTAAAAATAGCAATTGCACTTCAGGTGTTTGCCCAAAGAATGCAAAAACATTGATTCAAAGACACACATGCACCACTGTGTTTATTGTAGTATTATTTACAACGGCCAAATTATGGAAAGAGTCCAAATGTCCATTGAATGGATAAAGAAGTAGTGATATATACATATACCTACCTATATATAGGTGTGTGTGTGTGTGTGTGTGTGTGTGCATTACTCAACCATAAAGATGGAATCTTGCCATTTGCAACAATATGGATGGAGCTAGAGAGAATAGTGCTAATATAATAAGTCAGAGAAAGATAAATACCATATGATTTCATTCATATGTGGAATTTAAGAAACAAGACAAAGAAAAAAGAGAAAGAGGCAAACCAAGAAGCTGACAATCTTAACTATAGAGAACAAACTGGTGGTTACCAGAAAGGAGGTGGATGGGGGGGAAGAATGAAGAAGGTGAAGAGGATTAAGAGTACACTTATCATGATGAGCACTCCATAATGCAAAGAATTTTTGAATCACTATATTGTACCCCTGAAACTAATATAACACTATGTTAACTATACTGGAATTAAAATAAAAAACTTAATAAAAATAAATAAGTTATAAACATATGTACAGGAAAAGTGCAGTAAAATGAATTGTTAGATATTCATTATTTTATCAAATACAGCAATAAATGAACAAGTATTTGAAAAAAAAGAATAAAATTATGGGAAATGACAATGTCATTCCCTGACCTATCCCAAGTAAAGAACTGTGGATTGATTTATGTTGGATGATACTCTTTTTAGTGGCATTATGTACAGCTATTAGTACAGTTTGAAGTGAACAAGTTTAGGAGAGATGTTGCTATAAGACTGAGGCTAATAAGTCGGCTTCAATTCTGCCTTCCAAATCTCATGTGAACTTCTTTCCTTACCAACTCTAAATTGGGATAATACAGGGAAGAGGATTCTGGCAAATAAGGTTCTGGCTTAGCAAAGTTGGCATCATGCCTTGGTACATCATAGTCAAACTGTTGGAAACCAGAGATAATGATAAACTCTTAAAAACAGCCAAAGAAAAGCAATGCATTACATACAAGAGAAAACAATTTAAATGACTGGTGTCTTCTCATTTGAATTAAAAGAAGCCAGAAGATAGTGAAATGACATTGCAGAGTGCCAAGAAAAAACCCAACGATCAACCTAGTCTTCTAAAGAAAGCAAAATACACTACAAGAATGAAGGTAAATAAAAATGTTCTCAGATAAAACAAGACTAACATAGGTTTTCTCTAGTTCTTAACTAAAATATATCCTTCAGTAAGTTTTCAGTCTAAAGGAAAGCTGTAGCAGAGAGAAATTCATGTATTCAGAAAAGAAAGAATAGCACCAGAGATGCTATTGAAATACAAATACTTTGAAATACACAATGTATTAAAGCAAAATATATTATTATTTTTCATGGTTAATAACATAATGTCATATATAGATGTAAGACATACACTAAGTACAGCATTAAAAACAATGAGGGAATGAATATTTATGGTTTCACATTTACCACATTTTATAATATTAACTCTAAAAAGAGTATAAAAAATTAACTATATATTTTGTAAACCTTGCATTGACCACTAAAGATAAATATAAAAGTATTGCTAGA
>NW_023186779.1:0-619 GCF_002007445.2 Ailuropoda melanoleuca | reverse complement strand
AAATGAAGATAATTTAAATGTTTCTTTTCACTTTAAAAGAAAGATATCAGAGGAAGAAAAAAGATGGCAGAGGAGTAGGGGGTCCCCTTTTTCAGCTGGTCCTCTGAGTCGAGCTGGATAGGTATGAGACCATCCTGAAAACCCACAGAAGNCACGGAATCAGCCTGAGACACAGGAAGATACATCTGGATCTCTACAAATGAACATCTCCAGTGCTGAGTATTGAGGTACGAAGCGGGGAGCCATGAATCCGCGCACAGATATTGGAAGATAAACGGAAGGCGGAGGGAGCCATCATGCTCAGTTGCCGGGAAGCAGTAGCCACCTGCACTGGGGAGCAGGCGGGCTCGCGGACCGGCACCCACGAGAGAGCAGACTGAGACCCTGAGCCCAGGAACACGCATGACCAGACTGAAAACCAGAGCTCCAGAGCACTCACCAGAACTGGACTAAATCTGGGAGCTCGGGAGCAGGCACACAAGCAGACTGAAATACAGAGCGCCTGAGAGCTCGCTAAACCACACTGAAAGAGAGCACTGGGGAGCGCATGCGGGAACCGGGGGCAACTGGCTGTGTTAGAAACACAAAGGACAGAAACCTGCAGGCCCTGGAAGTGAGG
>NW_023186778.1:0-2643 GCF_002007445.2 Ailuropoda melanoleuca | reverse complement strand
TAGTTGGATGATGAGATACTAAAGTAGGAGCTTTTAGAGATTGAGAGGAGAAGATTGATCTAGAAGTGTCCGTGAGAAGCAAAGAAGAGACTGCCTTCACTTCCAGGCCCAGAAGTGAGGGTCGCGGTGGAAACAGTGCCCNAGACTGAATTAAGATTTTTCAAATAATACATAAAAAGGGTCATTAAGTTGTTTTTGTTTTTTTTTAAGTGGGAGTGAATTACTTAGTTGGATGATGAGATACTAAAGTAGGAGCTTTTAGAGATTGAGAGGAGAAGATTGATCTAGAAGTGTCCGTGAGAAGCAAAGAAGAGACTGCCTTCACTTCCAGGCCCAGAAGTGAGGGTCGCGGTGGAAACAGTGCCCTTGGGAGCTAGGTTTCTGTTTGCACAATAGATGAGGAGGCCTTTGAGAAACAAATTGGGGAATGAAGAGGATTACGCTGTTAACTGACCCTAACTTCCAGAGGCCACAACTAGGCAGGTTTCCGAAGCTGAAAATGAATAGGAGTCAGGTCTTAAAAGGGGATATTCAGAGCAGGTAGGAATTAAAGTCCTGGATATGAAGGATGATGAACCGGGGACATGTGGATGTCTTATAGTTAGGCGAACAGGGGGAAAATCTATAGTGAGGTTAGTCCAAACTGTCTCATCTCAAAATGGTTAAGAAATGAGCTCAAAACAGAAAGATCTAATTTAATCCTATTGAGTAAAATCATGTGGTTAAATCCAAAATCTACTATATTAGAGACAAATTGCAAGAGACTTTCTTATGTAGATTTCAAGTAGAGACCTAGTGGTTTTAGTTTACAGAAAGGCCTGAGTTGGATAGAGTCTTCCCATAAAGCCCCATTTCATGTCCCAATTAACCCGGAGTCAGATGGAAAAAAAAAATGAAAGACTGTCCCAGATCCACTGTAGATCTGTAGTCTGAAGGCATTCACCACATTCTCCCCAGTGTTCACCTTACAATGACATCAACTTACTCCAAGGACTGTAGCTTCTTCCTGCAGACTATTCTCTGGGTTATCTTCCTTTTGGTCACTGTGTTTAGGTTTTTCCCTTTTGAGGACGATAATGTCATTTGGAGTAAAGGATTCAAAGTCTCCCTTGGTCTTGGGCTGTGATAGCATGATGCTGACGATGCTAGAAGAGGCAGTGAACTCAGTTAGGACCCGAGGTTCAACCTGAAGATGTGAAACCATTTAAGATTTTTCTCCATTGATAATTCTCCTCATCTTCTCTTCTTTCCTAACATTGGCAGTTCCAGTGTAGACTCAAGGCGCATGTCGTCTGCTGCCCACCAGCTCAGCAGTGCTGCTGAGCCTCTGTGGAATGAGCAGCAGAGTCCAGCCACTAGGATACTCCCTGGATCTGTTCTCAGCACAACATTCTCCCCCTTGAAGGCCATAGATTGGATAAAAGCTTGTAATAATCTGATGGTGCCACCATTCTGTTCCCTGATCCTTCTCCTCAATGTCTAAGTTCTCTTGGAGGGAGTGCATAACGTATAAAGATTGAAACTGGCATCTACAATCTCATTAGTAGTGAGGGAGATGGGAAAGGACGGAGCTGGAAGTCAATGCCTCAGCATCATTTTGCATATCTGAGCATAAGCCTTGGAGCCCAGTCCTATGCTTATATTCTACACCCACCAGTTATTTCTAAACTTACCATAAGCAGGTTGTTTTAGCCACTTCATAGGTTCATAGTGAGGGAGAGATGAGATGATGCATGTAATGGTTTCAACATAGAGCAAGTGCACATGATATACTCTCAGGACATATCAGTTATGTCTAAAACCCATCGGAATTCCAGCTCAGATATTTATTAGCTGGCCACAGGCAGGTTATTTCCCCTCTTTTATCCTGTTTCATTAAATATAAAACAGGGATAACAATGCTATCATGAAGGACTCTTGTGAGGATTTGAATGAGGTGATTTAGATGAGTGCCTTTTGTTGTGTCCCTGTGATCTTTATCAGGTGCTCCATACTCAATAAAACATTGGTGACTTCTACCCCATTTCTACTCCTAGATCCATGCCCTAGTCGTTTTTCATGCTCTCTGGGTATCAAACGCCTTTGAAAAGTTTTTAAAAATATCGTTCTCCTTGTCTAAGGAGTTAATTTTCTTTTTTTGGGATTTTGGAATCTGAACGGAAGTATGGTTAAGGTAACAAAAACAAGGAGGCGATCAGTGTTGACACTGAATGCTTTGCAGTACAGCCGGGGCAAAGAGGCCATGGGTGAACATTCTAGCACATCTTTAAAACCATAGCAGTAGAAAAATCATCAGGTTTGGAAAGATTCTGGGTTTCAAAATCAAACAGTAATTCCTGATAAAATGATAATTGCTAACATTTACTCAGCACCCACTGTGAGTCTGGCACTCTGGTAAGAGCTGTGTGTAGAGTCTCTTTAAGTCTACACAGCAACTCTCAGAGATAGGTGCTATTGTTACTTGAATTCTACAGATAAGAAAATAAGGCTTAGATTTTCCTCTGTGGTCAGGAAGAAGACAGGAATGTCTGTTCTGACCACTGTTATTTAACATAGTACTAGAAGTCCCTGGCACAGCAATCAGACAACAAAAAGAAATAAAAGGCATCCAAATCAGCAAGGAAGAAGTCTAACTTTCACTAT
>NW_023186777.1:0-573 GCF_002007445.2 Ailuropoda melanoleuca | reverse complement strand
CCTCTCTTGCTGGCTGTCTCTATCTCTGTCAAATAAATAAATAAAATCTTTAAAAAAAAAAAAAAGAAATACATAGTTTTATCTCATAGGTGTTTGCTTTTTAAATATATAAATAGTATGCTATTCCTGTAACTCGTTTTTCTTCACTGAACCTGGGTTTGGAATATCACCTTGCACGTACAATAGATGAGTATCAATAAATTGTACGTACACGTGTGTATGTGAAACAGNACGTATGTATGTGAAACAGGCACAGAGTTCCTACAGTAAAGTACACAAGTCTTCAGTGTACGACTCAAGTCCCAGCTGCTCAGTTCTGTCACCTAGTAGCTCTGTGACATTGGGTGAGTTCACTTCTCTGAGCTACCATACTGTCATCTGTAAAACAGAGATGGGAATATCATTCTAATGCGGACTAAATGAGCTGGCATCTGTAAAGCGTCTGGCATCTGCACACTCTGCTTTCACGTCTGTTAAGTATTGCTGAAGCGGCTGAGGCCCGCGGTGGGTGAGGAGCAAAGGTAGATTTGCTCTCGCAGGCCTGCCTGACTGCTGGTGCTCCTTACGCCCCAT
>NW_023186776.1:0-1525 GCF_002007445.2 Ailuropoda melanoleuca | reverse complement strand
TTTGGGTACTTTCTCTTTTCTTTTTTATAAGTCTGGCTAGGGGTTTATCAATTTTATTAATTCTTTCAAGGAACCAGCTCTTAGTTTCTTTGATCTGTTCTACTCTNTTCAAGGGACCAGCTCTTAGTTTCTTTGATTTGTTCTACTCTTTTTTTCCCCTGTATTATTTATTTATGCTGTAATCTTTATTATTTCCCATCTTCTGCTGGCTTTAGGTATTATTTGCTCTTCCTTTTCTAACTCCTTTAGGTATAATGGTAGGTTGTGTATTTGAGACTTTTCTTACTTCTTGAGGTAGGCCTGTATTGCACTGTTCCTCCCTCTTAGACTGCCTTTGCTGTGTCCGGAAGACTTTGAACTGTCATGTTTTCATTTTCATTTTCTTCCATGTACTTTTTAAATTTCTTCTTTAATTTCCTGGTTAACTCATTCATAACTTCAGTAGGATGTTCTTTAACCCCCATGTACTTGTGGTTTTTCCAAATTTTTTCTTGTAGTTGATTCCACGTTTCATAGCATTGTGGTCTGAGAATATGCATGGTATGACCTCAGTCTTTTTGTACTTGTCAAGGGCTGATTTGTGACCCAGTATGTGATCTGTTCTGGAGAATGTTCCACGTGTACTCAAAAAGAATGTGTTTTCTGCTGCTTTAGGATGAAATGTTCTGAATATATCTGTTAAGTCCATCTGGTCCAGTGTGTCTGAATCAAAAGTAATTTTAAACCAAAAATTAAATTTAACCTTCATTTCTTAAATTCAGTTAAAACATTACTTTTTGTTATTTTTTAAGTATTTAACTCAGTTATGCAAAAATATATCTACAGCTTATATTGATAATGACATCCACTCCAGCCCACCTTCCTCACTTGTATTTCCATGTATCCTAGGTGAGTCAGTCTCCTTGTAGGGTTTTCCAAGAAATTTCCTAGTTAATAGTCATCTTATTATGCACATGTGAACCGTTTCCATGGTTTCTTTCTAAGTTTATTATTAGAGGAGTTTAAAATAAGTTCATAGCAACATAGAAAGTGAATGTAGACAAACTTTAGTCTAACTGTAGGCCCTCCCAGCACCCAATGCTCATAGACTGAGAGGTCATCAGAGATGGACTCATCCTGGGGAGTAGATAAGCAGAAAACCAAGAAAAAAGGAAATCATGGAACTAATTAAGTTGGGGATGAAGGGGTGGGTAAATGCCCTTTGCTTGGAGAAAAGATAAATTTCCTACTAGAAGAGAAATCTCTTTAAAATGTTTAGCTGTGCAGCGCCTGGCTGGCTCAGTCGGTAGAGCATGTGACTCTTGATCTCGGGGTTAAAAGTTCAACTCAGTACCACACTGGGTATAGAGATTATTTAAAAATAATCTTAGAAATAAATAAGTAAATAAAAAGAAAATCTTTGTCTGTGCTAGGAATTTTTAACTCTTTATCACACATTTTGTTGCATTAGTCAGGTACTCCAAGAAACAACTAGAGTCTGTATCTTCCTATAGTAAAAAAATTTTGGTAGGCAGAGAATATTCCA
>NW_023186775.1:0-2109 GCF_002007445.2 Ailuropoda melanoleuca | reverse complement strand
AGAAAATTCATACTTTTATAAATCCTACAATATATGGAGAAATAAACTTCATTTTTCAGTAATCTGTGTGTGTATACACATGCACATGGATGAAGTTATACACACATAGCTCTTTATATGTTCATGTGTAAGTATATGGGCACAATTTTATGTAAATACTTCCATAATGTATATATTGCTCAGTAACATTTTCATTTAACAGGATGTTATGGGCCTCTTCCTAAGCAATAAATATATATCTCTGTGATTTTGTGGATAGTCTGTGGTACGTACTCAGTCCCCGATTCATGGGTATTTAAGTTTTTCAGATTTTTTTTTTTTTGGTGGCATGAGTGGCAGTACATAGAAGAAATTTGAATATCTATTTTTGTAAACTAGTTCAAATATCTCTTCAGGGTAAATTTTTTTTTTAAGATTTTATTTATTATTTGAGAGAGAGCGCGCAAGCTGGGGAAGGGGCAGAGGGAGAAGCAGACTCCCCACTGATCAGGGAGCCCAACCCAGCTCGATTCCAGGACCCCGAGATTGTGACCTGAGTGGAAGTCAGACGCTTCACTGACTGAGCCACCCAGCACCCCATGAGGGTAAATTCGTAGCAGTGGAATTATTTTGGCAAAGTCTAAGTCCTCTAAAGTATTTAATATATGTTTAGCTGTGCACTTTCGAAAGGATTTGATAGGACTTCAAAACAATATATGACAAGACAATTAAAGACAAGAATTGAACAGACTCACATGAAAAGAAGTAGAACAGCCCAAACACCTGGGCTTTCCCTTCCTCTAGCGGCGCGTAGACTTACCCGTGAGTATTTCACCTGAAGAGCTCCGCAAAAACAGTGACTAAAAATCAGTGATTTTCTTTCAATCAGAATAGTAAGATGTGTCAGAAAAGGAAATTTTGCATAGCAAATACCTTCACATTTGGATTTTTCTATTACGTTTTCTGCCTGATGAATGGTCATAATTTTGACACTGACCCTGATACGAGTATCGTTACTGTTGATGTTTACTAGTTTTCTGCTGTACATTTTTTTTTGAGGCACATTAGAGAAATAAGTGCATTTTCCATTATGACTGAGTAAAACTTCTTTCAGCTAAAGGAGAGTTGTCTAATTCAAAATTTTGGAAATATAATTATGTATAATCCATCATTTTCAGGAATAATTTCAGGTTTATTCAAAACTTGCATTCAGTAGAACAGGATAAATTGACAGTAGATTAGATTTCTCCATAAAGAGGGGTGCCTGGGTGGCTTAGTCAGTTAAGTGTCAAACTCTTGGTTTCAGTTCAGGTCCTGATCTCAGGGTCATGGGATTGAACACCTCATTGGCCTCCACGCTTAGTGGAGAATCTGCTTGATATTCTTTCTCTCCATCTGCCCCTCCCCCCTCTTGAGTGCACCACATGCTCGCTCTCCTCTAAAGTAAATAAATCTTTTAAAAAGTATGTTTTAAAATAGTAATAAAATAAATTTCCCCATAAATAGCATTCCTCCAAAGAGCAGTTCAGTGAAAAAATTTCTCTGGGGACTTAACATTACAAAGCCCCACCCACCCCCACACACATTCTTTTGTCCTCATTATTCCTCTGCTTTATTTTTCCCTAAAGTATTTATCACCACCTCCATCCACATGATCTTTGTCCTTCTTTTCTTCTTTCCTTTCCTTTCTTTTTAGTCTCTCCCTGTGCTCTTAGCATGTAGGCTCCATGAAGTCAGAATTTTAATGTTTTGCTTGTTGCCATGTTCTTTTTCAAGTGCTTGAAACAATGTCTAGCAGAGTCAATTTCTGGTAAATATTGAATAAACGAATGTTGGTTTAGCTCAGTCCAGAAATATTTTCTTAGAATATCTAGACAATTGTATGAACTGAGTTTCTTTAGCTAATCTTGAATAATACTTTTCAATCTGTCTCTCACAAACTATTATTTCTGTATTTGTTTATTTTCATGTATGTATTATTTATGTGTTTTCAGGCCCCAACGCAGGGCCTGAACTCACAACCCCAAGATTAAGACCTGAGCCAAAATTGAGAGTCAGGCATTTAACTGACTGAGCCACCCAGGCGCCCCTCTCACAAACTGTTGAACAGCAGGAACTATGGGATGATAT
>NW_023186774.1:0-1898 GCF_002007445.2 Ailuropoda melanoleuca | reverse complement strand
TTACTCACGAGAGATGATGATCGTTGATATTTCCCTGGACTGCGTGGGGTCTCAGAGACCACTATGGGGCAGGCACTCTCGTCAGGCTTCCGTGACCACTTTCCCTCATGTTTCCCTATTCACGAAGGATGTTGTTAGTGCTAAGACGGCCACTGCACATTGTTGTTTCTGACAGAAATGTTTTATACATTTTCGTTCCATTGGCACCAGCAGTTTTAATAGGATTTACCCATGAAGCAAACATTGCATTGGAGACTGGTAGTGCCAAATTTTGTTTCTCAGTGCTGTGCTCATCGTGTTTCACTCACGGAAACAAAGCACCTTGATATTTGTTCCACGTTCTATAAGGCCGATGTGACTTCAAGGGCTTTATCTTCGCACTTTGTTTCTTGGTTCTAAGTGCTGGATGCTTCCAAGGCACATTCACCCAATGGGGAATCTGGGTCCCAAAGTAAACGCGGTTGTTAGCTGGAGGTATTATCCTGGACGCTCTTCTTTAATACCAATAAGAAGGGCGCTGAGTCCTCGAAATTCTTGAACGTTTTCATTTAGACTCCCTTATTTAAGTGAGATGATGTTCGTTGATATTTCCCTGGATTGTGTGGTGTCTCAGAGACCACTATGTGGCACTCTCGTCAGGCTTCCGTGAACACTTTCCCTCATGTTTCCCTATTCACGAAGGATGATGATAGTGCTAAGACGGCCACTGCACAGTGTTGTTTCTGACAGAAATGGTTTAGGCATTTTCGTTCCATTGCCACCAGCAGTTTTAATGGGATTTACCCATGAAGCAAACATTGCATTGGAGGCTGGTTTGGCCAAATTTTGTTTCTCCGTGCTGTGCTGATCGTGTTTCACTCACGGAAACAAAGCACCTTGATATTTGTTCCACGTTCTATAAGGCCGATGTGACTTCAAGGGATTCATCTTCGCACTTCCTTTCTGGGTTCTAAGTGCTGGATGCTTCCAAGGCACATTCAACCAATGGGGAATCTGGGTCCCAAAGTAAACGCGGATGTTAGCTGGAGGTATTATCCTGGACGCTCTTCGTTAATAAAAATAAGATGGGCGCTGAGTCCCCGAAATTCTTGAACTTTTCATTTATACTCCCTTATTTAAGTGAGATGATGTTCGTTGATAATTCCCTGGATTGTGTGGTGTCTCAGAGACCACTATGAGGCATTCTCGTCAGACTTCCGTGAACACTTTCCCTCATGTTTCCCTATTCACGAAGGATGATGATAGTGCTAAGACGGCCACTGCACAGTGTTGTTTCTGACAGAAATGTTTTAGGCATTTTCGTTCCATTGCCACCAGCAGTTTTGATAGGATTTACCCATGAAGCAAACATTGCATTGGAGGCTGGTTAGGCCAAATTATGTTTTTCAGTGATGTGTTCATCGTCTTTCACTCACGGTAACAAAGCACCTTGAATTTCTTCCACGTTCAATAAGGCCGCTGTGACTTCAAGGTCTTTATCTTCGCACATTGTTTCTTGGTTCTAAGTGCTGGATACTTGCAAGGCACAATCACCCAATGGGGAATATGTGTCCCAATTGATAACACGGTTTAGCTGGAGGTGTTATCCTGGACGCTCTTCTTTAATACCAATAAGAAGGGCGCTGAGTCCTCGAAATTCTTGANGTGAGATGATGTTCGTTGATAATTCCCTGGATTGTGTGGTGTCTCACAGACCACTTTGTGGCACTCTCGTCATGCTTCCGGGAACACTTTCCCTCATGTTTCCCTATTCACGATGGATGATGTTAGTGCTAAGACGGCCACAGCACAGTGTTGTTTCTGACAGAAATGTTTTAGGCATTTTCCTTCCATTGCCACCAGCAGTTTTGATAGGATTTACCCATGAAGCAAACTTTGCATTGGAGGCTGGTTTGGCC
>NW_023186773.1:305-648 GCF_002007445.2 Ailuropoda melanoleuca | reverse complement strand
TTTACAGGAACAATGAAACTGAAGAAAGAGAATTTAGGGAATCCATCCCATTTACAATGGCACCAAAAATCATACGTTTCTTGGAATTAACTTAACCAGAGACGTAAGGGATCTATATTCTAGAAACTATAAATCATTCTTGAAAGAGTTTGAAGAAGACACAAAAAGATGGAAAAATATTCTATGCTCATACATCAGAACAATTAACACAGTTAAAATGTCCATGCTACCCAGAGCAATCTATACTTTCAATGCTATCTCAATCAAAATACCGAGGACATTTTTCAAAGAACTGGAACAAATAGCCCTTAAATTTGTGTGGAACCAGAAAAGGCCACGAATC
>NW_023186773.1:0-267 GCF_002007445.2 Ailuropoda melanoleuca | reverse complement strand
AAAACAAAGCTGGGGGCATCACAACGCCGGATTTCGAACTGTACTACAAAGATGTGATCACAAAGACAGCATGGTACTGGCACAAAAACAGATACATAGACCAATGGACAGGATAGAGAACTGAGAAATGAACCCTCGGCTCTTTGGGCAACTAATCTTTGACAAATCAGGAAAAAACATCAGGTGAAAAAAAGATAGTCTCTTCAATAAATCATGCTAGGAAAATTGGACAGCTACATGCAAAAGAATGAAACTTGACCACTCTCT
>NW_023186772.1:0-525 GCF_002007445.2 Ailuropoda melanoleuca | reverse complement strand
CCTCCATGCTTCTCATAGCACAGATAGAACACTCTCCTAAGGGAGTGTTCTGAAAGAGAATATCTGGAGACCGAGTTCCAAGTGAACTGGGTAGAAACTATTTCTTCTATTACTACTGCTGCTGCTGCTATTCTTTCTTTCTTCTTCANTTCTTTCTTCTTCATATCTATCTATCTAGACTTGGAAGTAACCCAGATTCATTATTGTTGCGTTCTGTTAGTTACATGCAAACCATTAAGGCCAGCTGAGCCCAGATTCAAGGAGAGGAGGATTAGACTCCATCTCTTGATGGCAGAACGGCAGGGTCACCTGGCATGAGAGAATGTGGGATGGAAGATATCTTCAGAAAATATCACCTGTCAGATATATGTAATACACATGTATATATTTGTATGTATACTTGTATATATACACAGCAGTAGTTTTTTCCCCCAAAGAACAATAATATTAGTATATTAGTCTAAACTTGTTTTCTGTTATTTTGAGGTAATTAGTGTATATCAGTGTTGGTTCCTTCTTTCCTCC
>NW_023186771.1:496-701 GCF_002007445.2 Ailuropoda melanoleuca | reverse complement strand
AAATTAGGGGTTAAAGTGAGAGTCAAATTCTCTGTATGATTCCAAAGACCATGTTATTTTTAGCTCAGCATGGAGTGTCTCTTTTTTTTTTATTTTATTATATTATGTTAATCACCATACAGTACATCCCCAGATTCCGATGTAAAATTTCATGCTTCATTAGTTGCGTATAACACCCAGTGCACCATGCAATACGTGCCCTCCT
>NW_023186771.1:0-204 GCF_002007445.2 Ailuropoda melanoleuca | reverse complement strand
TCTCTCATCTATGGAACATAAGAACTAGGATGATCGGTAGGGGAAGAAAGGGATAAAGAAAAGGGGGGTAATCAGAAGGGGGAATGAAACATGAGAGAGCATGGAGTGTCTCTTGAGAAATGCCATTGCCCACGGACTAGATAGTCTCCTGATATACCAAATGCTTAGGAAGCCCCAGCTCCTTAAAAAAATCTTAGAGTATAT
>NW_023186770.1:0-2356 GCF_002007445.2 Ailuropoda melanoleuca | reverse complement strand
GGCAGCAATGGAGGAAGATCATTGATACACAGGGTGTTACAGTTGGAAAAAAACAAAAACAAAAACAAAAACAAAAAAACGAAAACAGACATTGATGCAGCATTAACTAGAGGTCAGGCTCTGTTCTAAGCACCTTATAAATATTTCTTCTCTTCATTTCCTCCATGACCCTATGTATATGTACTATCATTATCTCCAATTGACAGACAAGGAAACAGACACACAGAAAGGTTAAGCAACATGTCCAAGGACACACAGCTGATAAGGAATCATGCAAGCCACTAGAGCAACCCCAAGGTCACAGAGCTAAGAGACTTGCCCCCGCCCAGAGATGTNAGACTTGTCCCCGCCCAGAGATGCGCATGAATGCAAACACTTAGGATCTGTGCCTTCACTGTCCACAACCTCCCCACCCTCTCCCCACCGAAAGTTAAATATTATCTATATCTTTTCTTTTTTTCCTGGAACTTGCCTAACACGAATGTACAGAATAGGGTTATTTGTAAGGCATGTTGGAGTCAAGCTTGGGCCTCCAGCATTGACTCACCTCTGTCATAACCTAGAAGTACATTTTCTGTCCTCTTTCAGAATCCCTCCTATCAGTTCATTTGACTGATTTCTACCTTTTTCTCTTGAAAGGACAAATCAGGAACACACACTACGTTTATTCAGGATTTGCCAAGAGACAGGAAATGCAGTCCCAAAAAAGACGATAATCAGCTCAACTTCTGGGCTGTTGCTTCCTTCCCACCCGCCCCTAGAAGTCGGCAGACCCAAAGGCGAAGGTAACCCTGGGGTCCCCTGCTCAGGCTTGTCTGTGTCCTGCCTGGAGCTCCTCCGGCAGGCTGGGTTCTAGATCTAGGGTCTTGAGCTTTCTACGGGGCAGCCCCTGGGCAGCCAACACTGGGGAGCAGGGAGCATTTGCACCTCCTTGGGGGAGGGGCATGAGGAGGGGCAGAAGCATCCACAGCTCTGGGAGCTCAGCTTCCCTGTGTCCTTGCACACAGGATGGACTTTGCCTTGGTGGGAGTAACACAGGGCTGGGCAGGCTCATGGGTTTAGTTTAGCCTAAGGTTTCCCAACCTTGGTACTATTGACATTTTGAACTGGATAATTCTTTGTCTCTAGGGCCATCTTGTACACTGTAGGATGTTAGCAGCCCCCTGACTTCCACTACTAATGTCAGTTGTGACACCTCAAAATGTCTCCAGACATTTCCCAATGTCCCCTTGGGGACAACATTACCCCTGTTGAGAACCACCCGGTTTGGTCTGATAATTCCAGAACCAATAAAAACTTCTGAAATTGAACTCAACCCTCCTAGATCTCTGGATTGGACCCAGCATTGACCTAATCTCTCCCAGTGATTTAAGACCAGTCATGAAATGGCCTGGCAGATTGGCTCAAGGATGGAGGGAGGGGGACATTCAGACATGCCCAGGAAGTGAACACAGCTTTTCTCTACTTCGCCCAGTGTTCTTTATGAGAGGTTTCAGAAATAGCTTACAATAGCATTCCACGCTTTGAATGCAGCAGTCACAGTGAGCCCCGGAGTTCTGGAAGCAAAGCTGAGAGAGTAAAACCTAAATTACCTGCACAGCAAATGTGGACGCGGGACTGCCACTGCCCCCCTTCCTTCTGTGTTTTTCTTCGTATCGCCCTAAGAGTATTCTTAGCAGCAGTCACCCTAGTGACTGGCCATCCAATTATCTCAGAATTTGGATGATTTAGGGCATTTAAGGATGCATGTTCGGGAACCCCAGAGAGAGAGAGAAGAGCTGCCTTGCTCAGACCACATCATTCACGTGCCATCCAATGTCTGTCCCATTACGTCCACCCTTCATGCCTATCTTAGCTTAGGCTGCTGAGCAGAATACTATAGCTGGGGCAGTGGGGGGCGCAAGAGGGGGGGCGGTTAAGCAACAAACACTTATTTCTTCCAGTTCTGGAGTCTGGAAGTCCAAGATTAAGGCGCCAGCAGATCGAGTGTCGGCTGAGGGTCTGCTCCTTGGTCTGTACCTTCATACAGCAGAGAGGGATCTCATGACCTAATCACTGCCCAAAGGCCCTACCTCCTGATGCCATCCCATTGAGGGGCTTAGGCTTTAACATATGAACTTGACGGAGACACTAACATTCAGTTCATAGCAATACCCAGCTCTCTTAAGGGAGAACATTTAATCTGCTGCTAAGATACTGATGTTCAGACACCACTGGATAAATTTCCCTGAGGGCTGTCATCGACCCTCTGGGATATTTGCATTTTTGGTGGTCTTAAGGCTAGACCAAAGATAAGCCATGGAATTGAGGTGAACTTTCGAAGGGAATCTCTAGTCTGTCTATTGGGAGACTATTA
>NW_023186769.1:0-781 GCF_002007445.2 Ailuropoda melanoleuca | reverse complement strand
CTGGAGGAACTGCGATAGAAGGACCCAGTAAAAACATGCTGACACTCTGGCTACTGTTTCTTCTGTCTCTGAGACAGAGAAGTCTCATGTCTTCTTTCAGTATCTATAACCTTGGCAAGTTAACTTGCAAATAGCATAACATCTCATAGCCTTCACAGTTCTTGACAAACAGCCTCAAAAATAAAAATAGGAATACAAAGCAAGACATCAAAAAATTACTAGAAAATTTTAGGAAGAACAAGACAGAACTTCTAGAAGTAAAAAATAGAATAATTGAAATTTAAAACCCTATGGTTGAGTTAAAGAGCAGATTAGATAGAACTGAAGAAAGAATTAGTGAATTGTAAAATAGATCTAAAACTAATCAGAATACAACACAGAGAGGGAAAAAAGATAGCAACTCCAAAATAGAAGTTAGGGGACAGAAGCAAAGAGTGTGAAAAACAAACATAAATCTTGTTGGAGTTACAGAAGTAAAATGAAGCATAAGTAATTCTTTGAAGAGAAAATTACAGAGATGTTTCCAGACTGATGGAAGATAGCATTCATACATTTGGGAAGCTCTATGAATTCNCATTCATACATTTGGGAAGCTCTATGAATTCCAAGAGGTTAAATAAAAAGAAACCCATACCTCAACACAGAGGAATGAAACTACAAAATAGCAAAAATGTACTGAAGATCTAGCTAGTTAGAGAAGACATTACATTGAAAGGAATAAAAATTAGACTTTAAGCTAGTTTACAACAGAAACAATGGAAGGCAGAGGACAATGGTATAT
>NW_023186768.1:0-791 GCF_002007445.2 Ailuropoda melanoleuca | reverse complement strand
GAGGAAGGGTGGCAATAGTAGGGGAAGAGCTCACAAACCAGAATGACAAATATGGAGTGGATACTGATTACGCTGTAGGCCACAGGACCGTTATTAAAGGTCCATTTGTATGGAAATATTTATTTTATGCACACTGTNACTGTGTAAGAGCAGAGTTAGATCTGGCACCATAGCCTAGTGGTCAAGACCACAGGCTGTGGAATCACATGGTTTGGAGTTCAAATCCACCAACTCTACTAACTATACAGCCTTAGATAATGCCAAACTATAGCCTCGTCTCTAAAATGGAGACCCTGTTAGAACTTTGCACCTCAAACGTTCATTGTAAGAGTTAAATGTGTTACCACATCTAAAGTTCTTAGCACATCACCTAGCGCAGACCTAGCAATCAATAGATTACTCAAAAATGTACCTGAGATGGAGAGTTGTGTGTTCATGTTTGGGAACTGGCAAACCCTTGAGCCATTCCTAGAACTCAATTTGCACTTATGCCCCTGTGAACATCCCACAACCCCACAAAGGAGATGAAGTCGGTACCATGTCTCCTAGAAGGAGTGAGACGAAATGCAAAAGTTGGGCACACCAGGTGACTCTGGCTTGCCTCCTCACCGTGCTGCCGCAGAAATCTCAAGGCCCCTACTGAGAGAGTAATCCTGACTTGCAAGCAACCATTTGCCCTGGACAGAGCTTCAGGGATTAAGAGTGGCCTGGAAGGACCTGGAGGGACGGGAAGAACTCTGAAGAAAAGCTGCTACCAGTGAAATTCCTGCTACCGATTTCTGGTCCTGTAT
>NW_023186767.1:4151-9506 GCF_002007445.2 Ailuropoda melanoleuca | reverse complement strand
CAAATAGCTGATAGATGAAAAGAAAACAAAACGTTAGACAGGAAATGAAAATTAACTAAAATTAAACTCAAATTCTCATTAACTACATTGATTTCTCTAAACATCGGTGGTACACTGTTACGTTGGTGTTTCCTCAATGAACCAGGCTTCAGAGATTTCAAGTCTCATGTAACTGCCCTCTCACTACTGTGACTGTTGTGACATAATTTTTTTTTTTAAAGCAAAGTAGAAGTGACCCTACGCCAGTTCTGAGCCTAATCCCTAACTGACCTGATAGCTTTCTACTTTCTCCTCTTTGGAATGCTTGCTCTAGTATGCTTCTTTTTTTTTTAATGTTTTTTTATTATATTATGTTAATCACCATACAGTACATCCCCGGATTCCGATGTAAAGTTCGATGATTCATTAGTTGCGTATAACACCCAGTGCACCATGCAATACGTGCCCTCCTTACTACCCATCACCAGTCTATCCCATTCCCCCACCCCCTCCCCTCTGAAGTCTCCAGTTTGTTTCTCATAGTCCATAGTCTCTCATGTTTCATTCCCCCTTCTGATTACCCCCCTTTTCTTTATCCCTTTCTTCCCCTACCGATCATCCTAGTTCTTATGTTCCATAGATGAGAGAAATCATATGATAATTGTCTTTCTCTGCTTGACTTATTTCACTTAGCATTATCTCCTCCAGTGCCGTCCATGTTGCAGCAAATGTTGAGAATTCGTTCTTTCTGATAGCTGAGTAATATTCCATTGTATATATGGACCACAGCTTCTTAATCCAGTCATCTGTTGAAGGGCATCTCGGCTCCTTCCATGATTTGGCTATTGTGGACAATGCAGCTATGAACATTGGGGTGCATATGGCCCTTCTCTTTACTACGTCTGTATCTTTGGGGTAAACACCCAGTAGTGCAATGGCTGGGTCATAGGGTAGTTCAATTTTTAACTTTTTAAGGGACCTCCACACTGTTTTCCAGAGTGGCTGTACCAACTTGCATTCCCACCAACAATGTAGGAGGGATCCCCTTTCTCCACATCCTCTCCAACAATTGTTGTTTCTTGCCTTGTCTATCTTTGCCATTCTAACTGGCGTAAGGTGGTATCTCAGTGTGGTTTTGATTTGAATTTCCCTGATGGCTAATGATTTTGAACATTTTTTCATGTGTCTGTTAGCCATTTGTATGTCTTCATTGGAAAAGTGTCTGTTCATATCTTCTGCCCATTTTATGATTTGTTTATTTGTTTCTCGTGTATTGAGTTTGAGAAGTTCTTTGTAGATCTTGGATACCAGTCCTTTATCTGTGGTGTCCTTTGCAAATATATTCTCCCATTCCGTGGGCTGTCTCTTAGTTTTTTTGACTGTTTCCTTGGCTGTGCAGAAGCTCTTTATCCTGATAAAGTCCCATAAGTTCATTTTATCTTTTATTTCTCTTGCCTTTGGAGATGTGTCGTGAAAAAGGTTGCTCTGGCCGATGTCATAGAAGTTGTTGCCTATGTTCTCCTCTAGAATTTTGATGGATTCCTGTCTCACATTGAGGTCTTTCATCCATTTGGAGTTTATTTTTGTGTATGGTGTGAGAGAGTGGTCAAGTTTCATTCTTTTGCATGTAGCTGTCCAATTTTCCCAGCACCATTTATTGAAGAGACTGTCTTTTTTCCACCGGATGTTTTTTCCTGCTTTATCAAAGATTAGTTGCCCAAAGAGCCGAGGGTCCATTTCTGGGTTCTCTATTCTGTTCCATTGGTCGATGTGTCTGTTTTTGTGCCAGTACCATGCTGTCTTTGTGATCACAGCTTTGTAGTACAGCTCGAAATCCGGCATTGTGATGCCCCCAGCTTTGTTTTTCCTTTTCAACAGTTCCTTGGAGATTCGGGGCCTTTTCTGGTTCCATACAAATTTAAGGACTATTTGTTCCAGTTCTTTGAAAAATGTCCTCGGTATTTTGATCGGGATAGCATTGAAAGTGTAGATTGCTCTGGGTAGTATGGACATTTTAACTATGTTAATTCTTCCAATCCATGAGCATGGAATATTTTTCCATCTTTTTATGTCTTCCTCAATATCTTTCAAAAGTGATCTATAGTTTCTAGCATATAGGTCCTTTACGTCTCTGGTTAAGTTAATTCCAAGGTAACGCATGGTTTTTGGTGTTATTGTAAATGGGATGGATTCCCTAATTTCTCTTTCTTCAGTCTCGTTATTCGTGTATAGAAATGCAACTGATTTCTGGGCATTGATTTTGTATCCTGCCACCTTACTGAATTGTTCTATAACTTCTAATAGTTTGGGAGTGGATTCCTTTGGGTTTTCCATATAGAGTATCATGTCATCTGCAAAGAGAGACAGTTTGACTTCTTCTTTGCCGATTTGGATACCTTTGATCCCTTTTTGTCTTCTGATTGCTGTTGCAAGGACTTCTAGTACTATGTTGAATAATAGTGGCGAGAGTGGGCATCCTTGTCGTGTTCCTGATCTTAAGGGAAAGGCTTCCAGCTTTTCCCCATTGAGAATAATGCTTGCAGTAGGCTTTTCATAGATGGCTTTTATGAGATTGAGAAATGTACCCTCTATTCCTACACTCTGAAGGGTTTTAATCAGGAAAGGATGCTGTATTTTGTCAAATGCTTTTTCTGCATCAATTGAGAGGATCATATGGTTCTTGAGTCTTTTCTTGTTGATATGATGTATCACATTGATTGATTTGCGAGTGTTGAACCATGCTTGCATCCCAGGTATGAATCCCACTTGGTCATGATGGATAATCCTTTTAATGTACTGTTGGATTCTATTAGCAAGGATCTTGTTGAGGATTTTGGCATCCATATTCATTAGAGAAATCGGTCTGTAATTCTCCTTTTTGAGGGGGTCTTTGCCTGGTTTGGGGATCAAGGTAATATTAGCCTCATAGAATGAGTTTGGTAGCTTTCCTTCTGTTTCTATTTTTTGAAATAGCTTTAGGAGAATAGGTATTATTTCTTCTTTGAATGTTTGGTAGAATTCCCCAGGAAAACCGTCTGGGCCTGGAGTTTTATTATTTGGAAGGTTGTTTATCACTGACTCAATTTCTTCATAGTTAATTGGCCTATTTAAGAAATCTATTTCTTCCTGTTTCAGTCTTGGTAGTTTATAGGTTTCCAGGAAGGCCTCCATCTCTTCCAGATTGTTTAGTTTTTTGGCATATAGCTGTTGATAAAAGTTTCTAATAATCCTTGCAATTTCAATGGTGCTGGTCGTGACCTCTCCCTTTTCAGTCATAATTTTAATAATCTCAGTCCTTTCTCTTTGTTTTTGGACAAGTTTTGCCAGTGGTCTATCAATTTTATGGATTCTCTCAAAGAACCAGCTTCTAGTCCTGTTGATCTGCTCTACTGTGGTTCTGGTCTCTAATTCATTGATTTCTGCTCTAATCTTGGTCAACTCCTTCCTTGTCAGTGGGTTAGGCCTGTCCCTCTGTTGCTGTTCCAGTTTCTTGAGGTGAGAATATAGAAACTGCATTTTAGATTTTTCTATTCTTTTGAGTGAGGCTTGGATGGCTATGTATTTCCCCCTTAGGACTGCCTTTGCAGTATCCCATAGGTTTTGGACCGTTGTGTATTCATTCTCGTTGGTCTCCATAAATTGTTTAATTTGTTTTTTGATTTCCTGGTTTATCGAGTCATTCTTGAGCAGGATGGTTCTTAGCCTCCAAGTGTTTGAGTTTCTTCCAGGTTTTTCCTTGTGGTTGAGTTCCAATTTCAGAGCGTTGTGGTCTGAGAATATGCAGGGGATAATTTCAATCTTTTGGTATTGGCTGAGACCTGTTTTGTGTCCCAGAGCATGATCTATTCTTGAGAATGTTCCATGGGCATTTGAATAGAATGAGTATTCTTTGGTTCTGGGGTGTAGTGTTCTATATATATCTATGAGGTCCAACTCGTCGAGTATGGCATTCAAAGCCTTTGATTCTTTGCTTAGTTTTTGCCAGGGTGTTCTGTCTATTTCTGATAGTGGGGTGTTGAGGTCCCCTACTATTACTGTGTTCTTATCTATATGTCTCTTTATTTTGGTTAAGAGTTGGCTTGTGTATCTTGCTGCTCCCCTGTTGGGGGCATATATATTAATAATTGTCATATCCACTTGTTGAATACTTCCTTTAAGAATAATATAGTGCCCTTCTGTATCTCTCTCTATGGCCTCTAGTTTAAAATCCAGTCTATCTGATATGAGAATTGCTACTCCAGCTTTCTTTTGAGGTCCATTTGCGTGGAAGATGGTACTCCATCCCCTTACTCTAAGTCTGAATGCATCTTTGGGTTCAAAATGAGTCTCTTGTAGACAGCAAATGGATGGGTCATGTCTTTTTATCCAATCTGCAACCCTGTGGCGTTTTATGGGAGAGTTTAAGCCATTTAGATTGATAGAGATTATTGACAGATATGATTTTAATGATGCCATTTCTCTTTAAAGTCTTTGTATCGGTTGTGACTTGCTGCTCTGTATCACTCTTGGGGCCTTTTTACCTTTATAGAGCCCCCCTTAATATCTCCTGTAGGGCTGGTTTCGTGGTTACGAAATTGGTTAATGATTGGCGATTTTGGAACGTCTTTATTTCTCCATCAATTCTGAATGACAGCTTTGCTGGATAAAGGATCCTTGGCTGCATGTTTTTCTCTGAAAGAGCTTTAAAAATGCCCCCCCAAGCCTTTCTCTCATTCCAGGTCTCTGTAGACAGGTCTGACGTAATCCTGATACCTTTGCCTTGGTACGTGAGAAATTTCTTTGCCCTGGCCGCTTTCAATACTGTATCCTTGGATCTAATATTTGCGAATTGCACTATGACATGCCGTGGCGTAGGTTTGTCCTGGTTGAGCTTGGATGGGGTCCTCTCTGCCTCTTGGACACGAATGCTTGTTTCCCTTGCTAGATTAGGGAAGTTTTCAGCTACAATTTGTTCAAATATCTCTTCTAGACCTCTGTTTTTCTCCACCCCTTCAGGGATGCCGATGATTCTGACATTGGATCGTTTCATAGAGTCAGTAATCTCCCGTAATCTACATTCGTGGGCGTGGATTTTTTTAAGACCAGCTTCTATTTTCGTTTTTTCTTCTACTAACCCATCCTCCAATTCGCTAACGCGTTCCTCTGCCTCGGTGACCCTGGCCGTCAGAGCCTCTAGTTTTGACTGTATTTGGCCCACTGAGTTTTTAATTTCTGTCAGATTCGCTCTCATTTCTGCCCTTAGGGATTCTATATTCTCAGCAACGCTTTCTCTGATGCTTTTTTCAAGTTTACTCATCATCTTGACCATTGTTGCTCTGAATTCCATTTCTGATAATTGGGATACATCCATATGTATTAATTCTGTGGCCGAGGCCA
>NW_023186767.1:0-688 GCF_002007445.2 Ailuropoda melanoleuca | reverse complement strand
TTCTTCACTATATGTGTATCTAAGAGTTTAAGTACATTTAAGCAAAGGGAGGAAATCAGTTGCCTAAATTCTTTATCTTGTCACAGATTTAGTAGATGGAATTTTATTTCTCTCATCATCTCTTGCAACTGATTTCAATTTTGCAATGTTATTTCTTTAGAAAAAGTTTAGTTTAATATTGCTACTGCCTCAGGATATATTGTTTCTGTGGAATTTTATTTAGGTCTTAGAATTCACTTGGGTTAGGAAATGTTCTAGGAATTACATCTCAACTTTATTTAAGTTTTAATTCTACTAAAACACAGTGGGCCTAAGGATTGTGCGAAAGATTGCCGCACAAAATTTAGGGTTTCAGCTAGTCACGATCTAGATATAAATAGCCAACTGAATGGTCTCTTCAATTATTTAAAGAGACTACTACAACCATTAAAGTTTTACAGATCCATATAATCATAATATGTTAAATGTAATAGTATTATACGTAGAATACCTTTTTTCACAAATGGAATAGAACAAGGACAGTCCTGGCTTTTATTCTGGTTTTTGAGTGTGTGCTTGTGTCTGTGTATATTTGTGTTCTCCCGCTTCTATAATATTATTTTTCTTTTCATTCATTATTTTCTGCTGTTTTCTATGTCTACTTTCAAATAAGAAAATATTTTGTTTTCTAATGAGCAAATAGCTGATA
>NW_023186766.1:0-885 GCF_002007445.2 Ailuropoda melanoleuca | reverse complement strand
CATGTCCACTTTAAAAGGCTATGTATTCCCTAGGTGTGGGTGTAGTATTCCATAAATGGCAATTAGATTAATTTGATTGATAATGTTACTAAATTGTTTTATATTCTTTGTGATTTTTCAGTTTATTTATTCTATCAATTACTAAGCCTTAAGTGTTAGGATATCTAACTATAAATGTGGTNAAGTGTTAGGATATCTAACTATAAATGTGGATTTGTCAGTGCTTCTCTTTAATTCTGTCAGTGTTTTCTTCATGTAGTTTGAAGCTCAGTTACTGGGTGCATATAAAAGAGCATTCTGATTTCTTGATGGTGGACCCTTAACTATCTTGAAATATCCCTCTTTATCTCTTTGTCTATTTATAACAATTCTTTTAAAGACCTTATGTGCCAATTCCAAAATCTAGGTCATCTGTGAGGTTGTCTTTCATTTGTTGTTTTCATAGTTAGATGTTGTATTTTCTTGGGTCAACACACATCTAGTAATTTTTGGTAATATGCAGGGAATTGTGGATGCCATGTTACTGAGAATCTAGACTTCTCTCCATGTAAAGACCATGGAGTTTTGTACTACTGGGCAGTTAACTTACTAGAGGGTCAGCTTGACCCTGTTGAGGCTTGGTTTAAGACTCTATTTAGTTGGATTAAGATGACCTTACTGTAACCCTCCTGAAGTATATCCTTCTAGGCTTTTCAACTGAATTCCCAAGATAGTCAGCAAGTTTTCCCCACTGTGGATAGTTGAAACTGCAGTTTTTTCCAGCACCACGTTATGTCCAGAATCATTCAACTCACAGTTACCCAGGAACTGTTCGGCTCTTCTCCTTGTGAAATGTTGCTCCATACGTAGTATAAAATGGTATTTGGCCCAAACTCTTTCTATTGG
>NW_023186765.1:0-1103 GCF_002007445.2 Ailuropoda melanoleuca | reverse complement strand
CTTGTGTTCCCTCTCTTGCTGTCTGTCTCTATCTCTGTCAAATAAATAAATAAAATCTTTAAAAAAAAAATAAAAATAAAAATTTCTTTAAAAAAAAAAAAAAAANTGTTGGTTTCTGTCAAGATTCGAGTCCTTAGAGCTACAGAACATTCTTAAGCACAAAGAGGCTGGTACACGGCCCAGGTGCTCAGGGGCGAACTTCCGGCTGCCTGAGTGTGACCCAGGGCTCGGGGCACTAGGAGCTGCGTGTTCATGGGACAACAGAGAGGAGACCGCGGGGCCGTGGGGTCCAGGCAATTCAGCAGAGCTGTGGCCTCGCCCCACACAGCCTCCTGGCTCCTTTCACCTCCAAGCCGGTCTCGCACACGTGGTTTCTGCTTCCTGCATGGACGAGCTTTATAACGTGCATTCTCTTACTGGGTGTCCCTGGTGATCCCGTTGTGTCCAGCCTTTCCGAGAAGGTGCATAACTGTAACCATCATCTACTGGGCACACGCTCTGTGCNTCTGTGTGGGCCACTGACTTGGACACTTTCACACGTGATTTCCAAGTCCCAAGGCCACTCAACGAAGCTGTGATTTATTTTACCATCTAGCTTTTCTCCTTTCTCGTCAGGAGCCTGGTCTGTGGAGACGTTGATGGCTTTCCAAGGCTGCGAGGTGAGTGAACCCCAGAGTCTGCTGCGACCTTGCACAGCTTCTTGGAATCCAGAACCAACACTTGATTCTGCTTTCCTTCCATCCTCTGCTTTCTTCCAAAATTGCACGCAGAATGAACGTTTTAAGAGCCGAGAACAATGGCAAGTATGCCGTGGTGGACACACTTGAATATTTAAGGATGTAACTTGTCGCCTAATACAGAGTCATATCCCCATCCTATATCTAACACAACTTCCGTTAGAATTGCTGGATTTTGAATCTTATGTCCTGATAATCAGGCGAGCTTACGTCATCTTGAGTGGAAGGAAACCCCACCAAGTGCAGACTGAGCTTCAGGAGAAAAGAGCCCTCACTGCCTGCAGGCCTCGTCCCCGTGGACGACTCTGCCGTGACCCGTGGGAAGAGGACGTGTGCATCCGGCTGACGTGGACAGTGGAGTCCACG
>NW_023186764.1:0-986 GCF_002007445.2 Ailuropoda melanoleuca | reverse complement strand
TTTAAAACAACATGGTCATTGGCACCTGGAACTGCATCGTTCTGTTGAATTCCCATAAAAACGGTTTTTAAGATTCCAGCAACCCTATTTTAACAGCATAATTTTTGTTCTAGAATGAAAACTNACAACATAATTTTTGTTCTAGAATGAAAACCGCTAATTAATGCCTCAAACTCTTCCAAATACTTCCGCGTTGAACTGATGGATATTAGGTTCCTGAACCCAGGGACTCTGTTACAGTTAAGCCTGACCCCCACTGTCACAGGACGCAGCCTCTGGATGCCAGCGCTCCCCATGTGGACCAGACCTAGATTACATTCACCTCAACCTGCAATTCTGCTTGGGAAGTAGGAAGAGGAAGGGTGGGTCTCCTTGTTCCCAGAATACGCCTGTCTGGCCAACCTCCCGTATCGGGTCAAGGAAATGAATTCTGGAGCTTCCTGGAGTCACTACCAATAGGACCCAGAATACCAGCCTTACTTAAGCTGAAGCAGACAACTACAGCCAGGTGGCGCCAACCGCAGCGTCCCAGGCTTAAACAGTTTTGGCTCTTGCAGCTCTGTTAAAACTCACCTCATTAATTAACCTGGCAATAATGATCCTTTATTTATTCGACTGAGGGTTTTTTGGACTTCTCATTCTGTATTATGGGTGGGAGAGTTGAATTTTAGGTTATTATGAGGCTGTACCTTAATTTTTCCCCCTTCCCATCAATATTTTATTTGGAAACATTTGAAACCTAGAGAAAAATTACAAGAACAGCACAATATGTAATGAACACCCATATATCTTCCACCTAGATTCACTAATTCTTAAAATTTGGCCTCATTTTCTCTCCAGATCTATGTGTACATTTTTTTTTCCTGAACCATTTGAAAATTAGTTTCATCATCTTGACTTTTCATCAACTAAATACTTTAGCAAATTGTCTCCTAAGAACAAGGACATTCTTCTATACAAAAGGCACACTTAGAAAATGTAACATT
>NW_023186763.1:0-543 GCF_002007445.2 Ailuropoda melanoleuca | reverse complement strand
CTTTTTAATCTTCTTAGCTATAACTCTTTGTTACATTATTTTAGTGACTGTTATAACTATCACAGTCTATGTCGAAGAAGTATTATTCCACTTTGCATGTACTATATGAAATTTACTNGCATGTACTATATGAAATTTACTGCAGTAGGGGCGCCTGGGTGGCTCAGTCGGTTAAATGTCTGCCTTCAGTTCAGGTAACGATCCCAGGATCCTGGGATTGAGCCCCACGTTGGGCTCTCGGCTTGGCGGCAGCCTGCTACTCCCTCTCCCTAGGCCTGCTGCTCCCCCTGCTTGTGCGCTTGCTCTCTCTGTGTCAAATAAATAAATAAATAAAATCTTTAAAAAAGAGAAAAAAATTGACCACAGTTTACCTCCATTTCTTCCACTTAGGCCTTTGTGCTATTGTTATCATACGTTTTACTTCTATGTATATTAAATTATAAACTGTGCAACACATTATTATTTTTGCTTCAGTAGTTAGTTATCTTTTTAGAGATTTAACTAATAAAAATATTTTTTATATTTACCCATGTGGTTACCCGT